>NC_133656.1:100919983-100997957 GCF_009905375.1 Apium graveolens
CAGAAAGAAAGAGATGATACTTTTTATGTTAGAGATGAAGTGTTAAAATTAGTTCAATCTCTAAAAACTGAGTTATAAAAGGAAAGAGAGATTATCAGGACTTGGACTAACTCTGGCAGAACAACTCAGAATTTATTAAGTAGTAGAAACTAGAAATAGGGCTTAGGTTATGGAGATGATAAAAGTGAAACAGGAACTAAACAAATTAAGCCAATTATTGTTAAATAGACTACTAAGCCAAAGTTAAATCATGTTAAGTTTGTAGCTAAATCTGTAAAGTCTGCATCTGAAAAGATGAAAGATACTGAGACAGAAGTTAAGGCGGAGTCAACTTCTGACAAATTAAAACAGGATAAGATAATTGAAGTTAACATAGGCTTAATGACAAAGAAGCAGCTTAAGTACAAGCTGAAAACGATTAAGGATGTAAACAAGGTAAAGCCACCTAGGAAAAATAGGAATGGAAAGGAAGGTGTGAATAAAAGCAATAATTATATGCCTGTTCCTAATGCTCCTAGAAAGAAATGCTATACCTGTGGAAATTCTAACCATCTGGCATCTTTTTGCAAGAAGAATAAGAATATAAACTCCTTACCTTCTAAGTCAGGAGTTAAGAGTCAGTCTGTTAGGTTTAAGCCACAAAATCCTTGTTTTCATTGTGGTAGTTTATGACATTCAATTTATACTTGTAAGGAAGATCATAGTTTGTACTATGATTATTATCAAATAAAACCTTCTTTGAAGAAAGTTAGCATTATTCCTTCTAGTGTAAGTTCTGATGCAAAGTCTGTTACTGTAAATTCTGATAAGAAAAATGTTAACATAAACTCTGATATTAAATCCGCTGCAAATTTTAACAAACTTAATAAGGCCAAAGGATCCAAGCAAATCTGGGTCCTTAAAACTAATCATTAGTGGTCTTTATGATTGCAGGGCAACAGGAAAAACATCCTAGTTCTGGACAGTGGATGTTCAAGACATATGACTGGAAATAATGCCCTGCTATCAGACTTTGTGGAGAAAGCTGGCCCAGGTGTTTCTTATGGAGATGGCAACATGGTAAAAACTCTGGGATATGGCAATATTAATCTTGGGAATGTCATCATTGAAAAAGCAGCTCTAGTCTCAGGACTTAAACACAATCTGCCGAGTGTTAGTCAAATATGTGACAGAGGTTATCATGTGGATTTCTTTGAAGAACACTGTGAAGTTGTAAGCAAATCTACAGGAAAAGTTGTTCTAAAGGGATACAGGCATGGTAACATTTATGAAGCTAAGCTTTCAACAAGTTCTGATGGTTCTGCAATTTGTCTGTTAAGTAGAGCATCAATTGAAGAAAGCTGGGATTGGCACAAGAAACTCTCTCATTTAAATTTGAACAATATAAATGAACTAGTCAGGAAAGATCTTGTGAGAGAACTGCCAAAATTAGTATTTGCTCCTGATGGCCTTTGTGATTCATGTCAAAGGGCAAAACAAAGAAAATCTTCATTCAAGAGCAAGACTGAATCTTCAATTCTTGAGCCTTATCACCTACTACATGTTGATCTATTTGGTCCAGTGAATGTCATGTCTATTGCAAAGAAGAAATATGTTATGGTCATAGTAGATGAGTTTACCAGATACACATGGGTGTATTTCTTGCACACAAAAAGTGAAACTGCATCTATCTTGATTGATCATGTCAAACAACTGGATAAATTAGTCAAAGACTCTGTGAAAATTTTAAGAAGTGATAATGGCACTAAGTTCAAGAATTTGATAATGGAAGAGTTCTGCAAAGACCATGGAATAAAGCAGGAATTTTCTGCTCCTGGAACTCCACAGCAAAATGGAGTTGTTGAAAGAAAGAATAGAACTCTTATTGAAGCTGCACGAACTATGCTTGATGAAGCAAAGTTACCAACCTACTTTTGGGCCGAAGCTGTGCAGACTACTTGTTTTAATCAGAATACAACACGTATCAACAAGCATGAAAAGACACCATATGAAATGGTGAAGAAAAAGAAGCCAAATCTGAAGTACTTTCATGTATTTGGATGCAAGTGTTTTGTTCTTAAGACTCATCCTGAACAGCTATCCAAATTTGATCTAAAAGCTGATGAAGGAACTTTTGTTGGATATCCACTTTCAACAAAAGCCTTTCGAGTCTACAATTTAAGAACAAGGGTTGTCATAGAATCTATCAATGTCTCTTTTGATGTTAAGAAGATTACTGGACTTGAAGATTTCAATGATCATGATCAGCTGAGATTTGAGAATAAAGCTTTAAATTCCGATTATGTAAATTCTGATAATCTAAATCCTGATACTACAAACTCTGATGGGTTAAACTCTGATGTTATTGAAACTGTGGTGACTACTCCAAAGGAAAATGCACATGTGCAGGGGGAGCATATTGAAGATCCAATCATATCTCAAGAAGCATCAGAACATAGAACAGGCTCTTCAAGTTCTGATTCATCAAATTCTGATGGGCCAAGTTCTGATAATTCTGGAAACTCAAATTCTGATTCATCAAGTTCTGATGGGCCAAGTTCTGATAATTCTGGAAACCCAAATTCTGAAAAATCCAAATTAGAGAGCATGATTTCAGGGGGAGCATCAGATAATGTTGATGGAGACAACACGGATCATGGGGGAGCATCCAATCTAGAGACAATCTTCCATCTGCAAGGAAGTGGACTAAAGCACATACACCTGACTTGATTATTGGAGATCCTGAAGCAGGTATTAGAACTAGAACAGCAACATCAAATAAATGTCTCTATCATTCTTTTCTTTCTCAGGCTGAACCAAAGAAAGTGGAAGAAGCTCTTCAAGATGCTGATTGGGTGCAAGCAATGCAGGAAGAGTTAAATGAATTTGAAAGAAATAAAGTATGGACCCTAGTGCCAAGACCAAAGAACAGATCTGTTGTTGGTACAAAATGGGTGTTCAGAAATAAAACTAATAGTGATGGCATAATTACAAGGAATAAAGCAAGGTTGGTTGCAAAAGGATATTCTCAACAGGAGGGAATTGATTATGATGAAACATTTGCACCAGTTGCTATATTGGAAGCCATAAGGATATTTTTGGCTTATGCTGCTCACAAAAAGTTTACAGTCTTTCAAATGGATGTAAAAAGTGCTTTTCTTAATGGAGAATTGGAAGAAGAAGTATATATTGAATAACCTCCAGGTTTTGTAGATTCAAAATTTCCTCATCATGTCTACAGACTTGATAAAGCACTTTATGGCCTTAAGAAAACTCCAAGAGCATGGTATGAGACATTAGCTCAGTTTCTTCTGGAAAGTGGATTTAACAGAGGGACAATTGACAAAACTTTATTCTATCTCAACCATGGAAAGGACTTACTTTTGGTACAGATATATGTTAATGATATCATTTTTGGTTCTACAAATGACAGACTTTGTAAAAGGTTTGCCAGGATAATACAGTCAAGATATCAAATGAGTATGATGGGAGAACTTAGCTATTTTATGGGCCTTCAAGTCAAACAGAATGAAGAAGGAACTTTTATTTGTCAATCTAAGTACACCAGAAATTTGTTGAAGAAATTTGGAATGCAAGATTGTTCAAGTGCATCCACTCCTATGGTCACTACAATAAAATTGGATAAGGATACTGGTACATCAGTAGATATTACTGATTACAGAGGTATGATTGGCTCATTACTCTATCTAACTGTAAGTAGACCTGATATCATGTATGCTACCTGTCTTTGTGCAAGACTTCAAGCAGATCCAAGAGAACCTCACTTAACAGCTGTGAAAAGAATTTTCAAGTACCTTAAGGGTGCAGCTAATATGGGATTGTGGTATCCTAGAGAATCAGACTTTAAGCTAATAGGTTACTCAGATGCAGATTTTGCAGGGTGCAAAATTGACAGGAAAAGCACAAGTGAAAGCTGCCAATTTCTTGGAGGCAGATTAGTTTCTTGGTTTAGCAAGAAACAAAAGTCAATTTTCACATCAACTGCAGAGTTAGAGTACATTGCTGCAGGAAGCTATTGTGCACAGACTCTTTGGATGAAGAATCAGTTACTGGATTATGGGTTAGAATTTTCTAAATACCTATTTACTGTGATAATCAAAGTGCTATTGCTATGACAGGTAATCCAGTTCAACACTCAATGACAAAGCACGTCATCATAAGGTACCATTTCATAAGGGAACATGTGATGGAAGGTACAGTGAAATTGCATTTTATTCCAATAGATCAACAACTAGCAGATATCTTCACAAAACCACTGTGTGAAGCTACTTTTACAAGATTGGTAAATGAACTTGGAATGGTTTCAGGTTCTTTCTCTAAATCTGTTTAGTTTATGTTCTGGTACATCAGACTTTATGATCAGTATTTACAGATATTACTTTCTTTATGTAATATGTGCTTAAATTGAAATTTACCTAAGTGTTGATTGTTGTCTGATGTGAATTTCTAAACTCTGATAGTGATATGAATGTTTATGTGACTATTCAATCCAATGAGGATAACTGTGCTAGATGCTGACCTAGTAGTCTTTAATATACTAAAGATCCCATGTTTAAAGTAATTGTTTATGTGGAAATCTTTTGTCACAAGCAAATTCTGATGTTGAGCTTAGTTAGGTTTACTTTGTGTATCTTATTACTAAGTCAAAAACTAGAATAGTGCTTCTTATCTGTTAAGTTCTAATGTTGGTAAATCTTATGGATGTACTAAGTGCTGATAAGCCTTACTTATTAAAAGAAAAAAACATTAAAATCAGGTACTCCTTTGAGATCTAGAGAAAAATATATGTGGAAGGGAAGACCCAAGTGCATTGCTTGTATTAACTAATATGCATTAGAAAAGCAAAATAAAATTTTCTTGGTGACTTTTCACATTCTCTGATTACTAGAGAAATACTCTGATAACTACATAAATTCTGATATGCAGTCGCGACTCACTTACACTGAGAAGCCATTGTAAAAGGGAATTTCAAAAGATGCATAAAATGAGCACAAAACAGTTGAGGTGGATTCATGCATGAACTCATTCTATAGTAGACTTCAGACTAATGACAGATTTTGAGCAAAGTTCTTAGTTATGCCTTATTTCTAAGATGTACTGAAGTGAATCAGACTTTACTCCATATGAATGATGAAAATTACTGTGGTGATCAATGTTGTTTTAGATGAACAGTTTAAGTGTCAGTTGCATAAATTTTGAGGACAAGTTCTGATGGAAGTTCTGATGATTAAGTTCTGAGGAAACCATATCAGTATTTGTGTGAAGAATTACAGAACTAAACATTCACTTTTTGGGTTAAGAAGCCATACTCTGATGACTTTTAAATTCTGATAATAATCAAGTTCTGATGCTTACATGGCAGCATTGTGGCGCCCTCCAAACCCGGATCAGAAGTTTGGGGTCCACAACACATACTTAATATATAAACCTGTATATAAAATATTATTTGCAATGACCCTGCTTTACATAACCACGGATCGCAACAGGTTAAAGTATGAAAACAAGCCACAGCCTTAACTTTTATTACAACGTACCATATCCCAACTAATTTAATTTACAACTGATATAAAATTATTCTTACAACCTTACTATCTCACTACTGCCATAAGCTCCTGCTAGCTCGATCAATCATAATCTGGAATCCTAGCTCGAACATTGAACTGGGAAACCTCGCTATCAACCGTATCCTTCTTGACTGTAGAATACATAAAAAGATTCGCAAGAGTGAGCTAACTAGCTCAGCAAGTCATATTATCAATAACTGAGGTTAAACAATATTAAATGAGGTGATTCAACGGAATCAAGTTTCCTGTTAAACAATCAATAGAATTGGATATTCATTTTAAGTTTTTAAAACCAAGGTTCGGCTGCTGATCAGTCACGCACTAACCCCGAGCAAAGCACACAGCACTGCTCTAACTACTGGATCCAAGGCACACATTGGCCTAACTTGACCATCGATATGGTCTGACCACGAATCTGGTCCACACAAAGAAAACTATCCAATTCTAAAGCATTTTAATATGATAAACAATAGAGTTCAATAAAACCAGATCATAATCAATAACCATAAAACATTTGTAAAAGAGCATGGTAAAAATTCATGGTTACCAAAAAGGGTATGTCAAAATACATAAAAGAAGTGGCCTCCAGCCGGTAGGATAATCGGGTATTAGATGAATAGTATTTTTACAAGGTTTTAGTACTTTGATATCACAAGGTATGGTTGAGTATAAAAGTTTCTCTATGTGTAAACAATTCTGTTCCAGTGTTTGGTATATGATGGATATATATTTGTGGAGTAGTATCGTATTTGTGTGGTTTAGTATATGGTAAATCAACAAGAAATGGTTTACAAAGAATAAGGCTTACGGCTCAAAGATCAAATGATATGGCTCAGGTTCAAGGCTGAAGGATTCAAAATATTTACAGTATAAAACAGAGCTATTTTGGGTATTAACAGTATGTCACAAGAGAATTTAAAAATATTTGCTTTATATCTCGAGAAAGGTTTAGAAGTACTTGCCTTATCATAATCGATTTCAACTTCACTTGTACTTGTCTAATGACCCCATTCAACATTCACTCGTCTGCTTCTCCTATGCCTCGCTTCTATCCTCTGATCACTTGTTGTATTTTCTACATGTAAAGTCTATTTTCTGATCACCTGCTTCTCTTTCTTACGCCTTGCTTACTCTGCTAGGCATCATAAGTATCTATTAATATTTAACTCATACGATTCTATTCGACATACACTTCTATCTACCCTTTGTTTTACCCAAATCCGATTAACGGATTGAAAGTTATGCTATAAACAAGTAATCACCGAATGTATAGACCGACAGTCAACCAACAAGTCACATATAACACATAGCACATCACATAATCAATGATATATCATTTATAAATAAGTTTCGGGTCATAAACAAGCTTTCAGATATTTAAAATGATTTTTAAAACATTTTTCGGAATTAAAACGGGTCGTTGGATCAATTTTGAAGTAATAAACAGGGTTCAGTTGGCTAATTCTGGCTTCGAAACAATTTTATAATAATTATCGAGTCTTGGAAATAATTTAGAATAATATTTTAAAGCTCGAAACTATTTTTCGGAATTTTTAAATCATTTTTAAATAATTAAATCTAATTAAATAATTAATTAAAATAAATTAATAATTAATTAAATCAATTAATCAATTAATTTTCGAATTAATTGACCAATTAATCAATTAAAAATTAACTGAAATTAATTAAATAATTAATTCAGATTAATTTTTGAATTAAAAATAATTTTTGGAATTAAAATAATGATTTTTGAAATTAAAATAATCATTTTCGGATTTTTTCTAAAATTAAAAACAATTTTGAAAATAATTTATAAAAAGAAATCCAAATTTTAAAAGAATTCAAAACAAGAATCCAGAATTTGTAAAGTTCTGGAAACTTTGGGGGCTAAAGTGCAAAAACAGGAATTCAGAAAATTTTCAGAATTAAAATGGATCGAAACCGGGTCAAACCGGGTCATGAATCCGGGTCACCAAGAACAGAAACGGGTCGCGAAGAACCCAGTTTTCGGTGACCGGAAAATACTCCGGTGAAGCCCGATTCCGACTCTGTTTGATCAGGGTTTTGACGGGAAATTATTCTATACTGTACTCGCAACACAGAGACGTTAGCAATTACCACAAACAACTAACCATGTCGATTCTCAGGTGAAAACAGGAAAAATTTCGGCGAACTCGAACTAAGTCCGGCGAAGTTCGATTAAACCATTACAGGAATCGTTTGATGCTTTATTATGTACCATTCGACTGCAAATCAGGCTAGGAACACAATCCAGTCATCCAAAACTACTAATAACCCCAGATTCAAAAACGCCTAAATCGAATTAAGAACCTTCAAACATACTATAAACCCTAATTTATAATTTCGAAAATCAAACACCAATTTGAACACGTTATTGAACTCCAAATCACACATATAATATATCAAAATCATCAGGAAGACGAGCTCTACAACATACAATCATCAAATCATACAAACAATCTCTCGAACTAAAATTTGTAATTTAAATACCAAGAAATTCGAATATAAATAATTAAATAGAAAATCACCTGATGTTTTTGGGTTGAAGTTGATGGAAGATTTGGATTCTAGATTTCAGTAGCTTCGTTTTGAGTATATGTACGCCAAAATCGGATATTGGTAACGCCTCTGAATTTGTGTTTGATTACGAAGAACAGTTTATAATAATAGCATTTTCTCTGTAAATACTGTTTGCAAATGATTTCTGGTACAAAATAAAATACGGTAGAGGCTATTTATAATTACGGGAAATTGGTATCCCGTTGGATCATTCCGGATATAAAACGGTACGTTTATTTGTAAAAACTGATCCAAACGGTACCGGTTTTCGGGATAATTATCCAAATCAATACAATTTGTACTGCGGTCTTGGTCTCAGCGCCTGGTTACACGTATTACGAGGTGATAATTGTGATAGTTTCATAAAAAGCTCCCGTTTATCGAAAATACGAGTTTTATTGATTTACCGAAACGAATATTGTATCGAAAATGTTGCGTTGGGACCCGCGCAGGACAAACCGTACGCCGGATCGAAAAAGTCAAAACATGGAAAATGCTCGGAATATTGCAATTAGGTTAGGAAGGAGTTTTCGGAAGAGTTTCGGATTTTAAAAACGTAAAAACGGATGACGGTGGTTGGTTCCCGTTTTTATAAAATAGATTTTAAATACCCGGAAAAAGATTTTATAAAATCCATATGATTCCTATAAATTCATAAATCAACATAAAAATAATTATGAAGATATGACAATTATCTATATTTTATTTGGAACATATAAAAATTGAAATACTTAATTAATAACATTTTTAAACATTCAAACACATTTAACACTTAACAAATAATTCACAGAATAGATACTGAATACATGTAATAATTATCTATTAGCAAAAATAATTGCACGATATATCTCGGATATTACAAGTATTTATTTACTTGATTTATTTTTAAGTCAATACTTGAACGGTTATATTTTATCAGAATATTGGATTACGTGAGATAAAGCAGTCATAATCATTTATTTCGTGGAAATAGTTTTTTTTTTGAAAAACTGAATGTGCATAGTAATCATTACTTATTTCCCGTGCCCATTAACTTTTGTTTTAACTGCTGCATGCCTGACATGTGTAACGTATGTTCCACTTCTCAATAACTGTTGTCACGTGGGGTGTCTAAGTAAAAGAGATAAAAGATTTTCAAATCTTTTATTTACATTTCTATTCTATTCACTCTCTCTCTTTTTCTTTTTCTCTCATATTTCCTGACGGTTTACTATACAGACATTTTATCAAACACTTTTCAGGCATTCTAACTTCTCACATATTTTCAATGGCACCCAAGGATATAATCTTTGATGGAGAAAAGTTCGTCCCCAACAACTATGCTGCCATTCTCACTAAGACTGAAGCTCCTTCGGAATTTCATTTTATTCAGGATTTCTTATCTCATAGTGAAATTGGGTTCGCATTGACACAGCCATCCAGTATATCTGGAACTCAAGTTCTGACATTCTGGCGTACTGGACATTATGATGATGGTCGTAAGCATGGGACTCCAAGCATTGTATTTACAGCAAATGAGGTTGAGTATGTTGTTACTCCAGGAGCAGTTCGTAAAGCTCTACACCTACCTGAATCCTGTCAATTCAGTTCTGCTGTGGAGGAGCCCTTGCTACAACAAATGATGGCTAATCTTGGGTATGAACAGAGTTTGGCTAAGTTGGGTCAACTCCTGTGTCTCCTATCATTGAACAAGTACATGCTGAAGACTCAGGTACAAGTGCTGAAATAGATTTTCACAACTTGGTTGTGCCTGAGGTTCCGTACTTAGAAGCTCCAACCATTCCTCAACATACTCCACCAACAATACCAATTTTAGATGCTAATCTAATTGCAGATATTCCAAAAACACCTCTTCTGAATCTAGATGACGAAGTTCAGATATTAGGTGAGCATCAGAATTTGGATGTTGATCAGAAGTTAGAGGATGATTTTGAAACCTCTATAGCCTCACACACTATCATTTTATCATAGGAAGTTGATTCTGCAGGCTCTGTAAGTTCTGATGCTGCAAATGCTGAAAATACTGGTGAAGTTGCAACAAATGAAAATGTTGATGCAGCTGGTCCTTCAGGACATGCACCTCTACCAGCAGTTAATAAAGCTGATTTGATTAAAAAGTTTGTGAGAGGGGATGCACCAGTACCTTGGAGTGAAACTCCAAGAGGACAAGAATGGATCAAGGAGTGGAACAAAGTTGATTTTGTTCCTACTGCAAATATTCTTGCTGAGCACCTGGCTAAAGCTGATGAGATGCTAATGAATGATGATTTCAAAGCACAGCTCAGAGTTACTGCATTGAGTACAAGGCACCTTCAAGGTCAACACTCAGTAACTCAAGCCAAGGTGAACAAAATTCAAGAAACCCTGATTCAGCAAGACATGAATGTCAAATTGGAAAAGAACAGGTTTTTTAAGCCAACCTTTGACCGCATTGGGTACATAGAAAAGACTCAAGAAAAGCAGCAAACTCAAATATCTGATATTTTTAAGAATCAAGCTGCTCAACAAGATCAACTCAATGAAATCCAAACCTCTGTGGAATTGCTTGTCTCTCTCCTTCTACCTGATGATGCCAAAAAGGGGGAGAAAGTGATTAAGTCCAAATGCAAAACTGATAAACCACTGAAGGGTAAGGATGATGATAATGATGACCAGGGAAACTCTAAAAGGGGTAGAGGTCATGGTCAAGGCAAAGGCTCTTCATTCAGGAAAGAAGGAACTTCTACACAGAACTCAAGTTCTGATGCTGATAGAAGAATAAGTTCTGATAAGCAAGTTCTGACTAAGCTTGATGTTCTGATACAGGGTGAAAGTCAAGAATCACATAAGTTTATGCAGAAACTGAAGCTTAAGGGGAAGGAAACATCAGTCTACTATTAAGACCCCAAGTTACGGAAGCTAGATGAAGAAATTTCAAAAAGACTATTTCTCAAAGACAATCCAGGAATGGACTTTGAAAGTATGAAGAAAGAAGAAGCTAGACTTAAAGCAGAAAATGTCAAGTCAAAGTCAAAAGCTCAAGTCATTGTAAAGAAACCACCTAAGCCTAAGGGCATTGTGATTAAAGAGAAGACAAACTCCGAGGCAATCAAATCTGAATCCAAAGCCAAATCACATGTGGAAGTTGATTCTAAATCCAAGGGTAAAGCAAAAATTGATGAACCTGTAAAGGTATATATGCCAATTATGGATCTGGAAGCAAAATCTAATGAAGGTACTAGTCTGATTTTGAAGAAAAAGAATATTCAAACAACCTCTGACATAGCTCATGTTGTTCAAGATCAGGATTTAGTAAATTCTGATATCACAATGAAGCAAGCAACCTCTGACATTGCTCATGTTAAACCTTCAAAAATTCTCGTAGGGGGTAGTACACGAGGTACGGAGAGAAAATTGAGGCGGTCCATTTTTTGGATTTTTTTTCATAATTTGTCCCTATGGATTTATGAATTTGCATTCGCGTTCATTTGGGGTCGTCCGGAAGTGAATCGGAGCTGAAACGAATGGAACTCGGTTTCCGAATAATCCTCGTAGGGGGTAGTACACGAGGTAGGGAGAGAAAATTGAGGCGACCCATTTTTTGGATATCTTTTCATAATTTGTCCCTATGGATTTATGATATTGCATTCGCGTTCATTTGGGGTCGTCCGGAAGTGAATCGGAGCTGAAACGAATGGAACTCGGTTTCCGAATAATCCTCGTAGGGGGTAGTACACGAGGTACGGAGAGAATATTGAGGCGGCCCATTTTTTGGATATCTTTTCATAATTTGTCCCTATGGATTTATGAATTTGCATTCACGTTCATTTTGGGTCCTCCGGAAGTGAATCGGAGCTGAAACGAATGGAACTCGATTTCCGAATAATCCTCGTAGGGGGTAGTACACGAGGTATGGAGAGAAAATTGAGGCGACCCATTTTTTGGATATCTTTTCATAATTTGTCCCTATGGATTTATGAATTTGCATTCGCGTTCATTTGGGGTCGTCCGGAAGTGAATCGGAGCTGAAACGAATGGAATTCAGTTTCCGAATAATCCTCGTAGGGAGTAGTACACGAGGTAGGGAGAGAAAATTGAGGCGACCCATTTTTTGGATATCTTTTCATAATTTTTCCCTATGGATTTATGATATTGCATTCGCGTTCATTTGGGGTCGTCCGGAAATGAATCGGAGCTGAAACGAATGGAACTCGGTTTCCGAATAATCCTCGTAGGGGGTAGTACACGAGGTACGGAGAGAAAATTGAGGCGACCCTTTTTTGTATATCTTTTCATAATTTGTCCCTATGGATTTATGAAATTTCATTTGTGTTCATTTGGGGTAATCCGGAAGTGAATCGGAGCTGAAACTTAGTAAATTCTGATATTACAATGAGCTCAAGTTGGCTTGATATCAGAAGATAAAGGAAAGGAAACCTCTGACATTGCTCATGTTAAACCTTCAAAAATTCTACTACCTGGGTTTACTAAAGCTCAACAATCTACACAACTTTTGAAGACTACATCAAGTGGTTTTGAAGCAAGAGTTATTAGAGAAAAGGAAGCTAGAGACAAATCAGGATTGGGTAGTTCTAAAGAAAAGAGGGTAAATAATACTACCTCTTATCCAACTTCTTTGAGTGAACCAGGAGTAGGAACAACTCCTGAAAGATTGAATCAACTGGAGTCTGTACAAATGGTTTACCACTCTGTACTGAAAGAAGATATCATGCTATATTTCATGACAGATGGGAGGGTATTCCAGATTAGAAAGAATGTTATTTGTTTGAAGTATTTTGAAGAATTGCAACATGTGTTATTTCTACTTCAAGTGAAAAACAGGTCAACAGATGGTGTTGCCAGTTACTTAAAATCTGATATTCAAAGGCAGAAGAAACTTTACTCTGTCAAGTCTGACAGGCCATACTATCCTAAGTACAGAGCTCACAATGGTGATATAGTTGAGATAAAGTCTAATACCGCCAAAATCATCACTACATTTCTTGGTATTAAAGGTCTTGAATTCAATCTAGAGTCTGATAAAGCCTATGTCATCAGACTAGATCAGGATACAAGGAAAGCAAAAATAAATGATCTCAGGGCTGCTATCTTTCAAACAGGTGAAGATACAGTTGAACTTAAAGATGCAAAAAGGAGGATGCAGAATGAACTTGAATATGCTGAGAGAAGTCTGTTAAGGAACTATCTCAGAACAACTCCTGATATTAGAGAGATCACACATTGAAGCCAAGTCAAGAACTATAACTGTTAAATTCTGAAAGTTATACAGGCTAAAGCTGATATCAGACTTTAAGGATGGTAAAAGCTACAAGGACTGTGAGTTGTAGTTACTTAGTCAAATTCTCATATGCATTTGTACTTAATGTTTTTGACATCATCAAATATCTACTGAACTTGTATATTATGCTAATTTACAAGTTGGGGGAGATTGTTAGATATATTTGTGATGTCATGTCTAATAATGATTTGTGTTTAGTTTTCAGATCTTAACTAACAGGACAAATCAGGACTTAACTGGAAATCAGTACTTATACTGAAGTCAGAACTTAAGATATCAGAACTTAAGTTATCAGAACTTAAGTTATCAGAAGATATTTATCAGGAGATAATATCAGGACTTAAGAAGACTTTCAGATAAGGAATGCGACTGATTGAAGGAAAGAAGATTAAGACAAATACAAGAAGAGATATGCATGGAGAAGAATTCTATGAAGAATAGAATACTTGGAAGAAAAGATAACTAGTTGATATATTTTAGGATGCAGACTTATGTTCGATATCAATTAGAAGATTATATTATAACTGTGTGTCTATATAAACATAACATAGGGTTTACACTATAAGTTTTATCATAATCGAGAATATTATTTATTGTAACCCTAACAGCTCTCGTGATATTTGTTCATCACTGAGAGAGAACGGTTCCATTGTAATATTGTTTCATTAATAAGATTATTATGTGTTTCATATTTGTGTTCTTAATTCGATTTGATTGTACTAGACACTGTATTCAACCCCTTTCTACAGTGTGTGTGACCTAACAAATATCCTACTACCAAGCATCCATAAAAGAGATAGAAGTTGAATAGATACCAATTATATTGAGACCCTATATGTCTATAAAATTTGAAAACATAATGGTTTAAGCACAAGTTATCTATCTTGATTGCATAGGGCAAGTAAGATGGTTAAAATTACCTACGAATCATGCATAACAAATACATGAACCTATGCTAGCATGGCAAGTTCTAAATCTCAAGATTCACTGTCGCTTCAAAAGAGATTAACACGTTATCTTATATGTTAGCTACCCACATAAGACGAATAAGCACAACCAATACTAGGATCATACAATCACCACACACCAAGATATCGAAACAAATTAAGTATTGAAATCCATAAGTAAATCCGCTAGAATCCCATGACAACGATTAGTTCATAATCAAACTCATTGTCACCATGGGTTCCAATGAAAGCATGATATAAACAAGGTCTTAATAAACTGAATAATAATTGAAGTACGAATAAACAAGATCTAGGTTCAACAAGAATGAAAACGAGCATCCAAAGTTACAACTAATTCAAAGAATCACAAGTTGAAAACAAGATCTTCTTTTTCGGAGTTGTTTTGTGCTTCTAGGTCTTCTCCTTGGTATCCCAATCTTCCCGGATGATGAAAACCCTTTTTTTAAGTATATATAATCCCATATTGGACCTGGACCCTTAAAATCGTCAAATTCCACTCAAAAAAGGCTTTTTCAGCGAAGTCAGCCACGCATCAGCGCATGGCCGCGCGGCATACCAGGCGGGCGCCTCCACCAGCGGGCGGGCGCCTCCTCCAGCAGGCGGGCGCCTGAAGCCTGTCTGGAAAAATTTTGATGAATCTTGTTTTGGCCATAACTTGAGTTCTACTCATCAGAATTAGGTGACTGCCCACGCGAAGCTAACGAGATTCTCTACAACTTGACAATGGTCTTGTCTTCCAAATATGATCACTTTTTATCATATTTCCTTTAAAAGCTCATTTCTTCATATAATTGATATCTGAAATGCAATAACACAAAAACACATCAAAATACCAACAACTTGAGTCCAAAACACCAATTTAAGCTTGTAATGAAGCATTTCAAGTGGATATAAAATTCACTTATCACACCCCCAAACTTGAATCGATGTTTGTCCTCAAGCATAAACAGACTCAAAACTACAAAATAAACCTAATGCATGAATGCAACTACGTGAATGCAACTAAATGATAATGCAATCGATCCCCTCAGAATAACCATAACCAAATGAATAAGACAATGCCTCTAAGAATGCAATGACTTAAAACAGAGTTCGAATAAATCCCACAAACCAGAAACGTGCGTGTGTGGAATGCTTAACAGATATCTCTCGATACTAGATCAATAACCATAACTTATTTATCATCGAAATAATTAAAAGTTTATAAATAGAATAGACAATAAATGCATTATGACTCACAACACCTCCTTTCTACTAGAGTTATACAAGGATTCATGCTATTATTGAACACATAACAAGGATGTTTACTTGATCGTGCAATGAATAAGGTCCACAAAAGACTTATGCAATAATACCCATGTAGCGTGCGTTAGGTTAGCGGATCCCAGACTATAAAAGCCTTAGGTCACTAGGCACAAAGTCCCCTAGAACTTAATAACTCGAGTATTAAAGAGCTCACTCTTGATCAATTATGCATAAACACGTACTTTTTTTTCTTTTCTTTTTCTTTTTTTCTCTTTTTCTTTTTTCTCTTTTTTTCAATAATTTATGAATGAGTGTGTTTCGCTCCATCTCATTCAACCCTAGACTACTCATAAAAATATGAGCCGGTACTAGCCATTTGACACTCAGCCTTACAACAACTAGCAATGAAATCCAAGTTTTTCTCCAGATAAAAAAAATTAGTGTTTTTACGTCATTACAAGAATATCACAAATTCTAAATATAACCAAGTAATTAAATCTCAACAACAAACAAGTATGATCATGATCTAGATCAAAAGCAACCCTATAAGACTTTGTGAAAATATTTTTTTCTGGCATGCAAATCAATTCATTAGGACTTAAACATCCCTCTATTCGTCATCACCACACTTAAATCAACATCAACTTATCAAATATCATAGCTCATCTTATGGGATCATGCTAAATATGCATGCAAATGCAACTATATGAAATCACATAAAAACCAACAAATATGTCCTAAATGAACAAATCATACAAACATATGAATGAACTACAACTAAACATGCAATATGAATCTATATGGACACATACACTACTAATCCTTACATTATCACCCCCAAACTTAAAATTTTCAATGTCCTCATTGAAGGTAATAATAAGGATTTCAGGCATACCTAATTAGCGGGAGAGTCACCCTCGTCGGGTGGAGGATCGGGTGGCCAATCAACCTCGCCACCGGTGTCTCGAACAACAGTTGCGAAAGCGTGTGTCAAATCTTCAGCAAAATATCGGTGGATGACATGTATGGCCTCAATACGCCTAGTCAATCTTCTATACTGTACATCACCAATACCAGTCCTATCAACTACCTATTGCACATGAGAAGAACCCTCTGTAGGCACGGGAATATCCGTCCAGCCACTCTCTACATCATTAAAAATATATCACAAGCCCTTATCATGTGTTGCACCTAAGAATGAATAACTCAAGTGATCTGGCATTCGGTTGAGCTCAAGTGTGGGAGCTTCTTGAATAAATAGTTCAAAACGCTCCTGAGAAATTTTCAGCTCTACTAACCCAAGAGAATCGAATGGCAAATCCAACTTCCTCTTCCACGGAGGTGCATTCAAAACCTACATTTGCTTAACTTTAAAGCACTCCTCTTTAGCTGTGGGTAACTTTATTTCCTTGAACAAATTAAAAGTGACCTTTTGATCGTGAACCTTCATGGAAAGCTCTCCTTTTTGCACATCGATCATAGTTCAGCCAGTAGCTAAGAATGGTCTCCCCAAGATAATGGGAATCTTCTTATCCTCCTTAAAATCAAGAATTACAAATTCAGTAGGGAAGATGAGTTTATCCACCTTGACCAAGACATCCTCCACTATACCTCATGGATAAGCGATGGAACGGTCAGCTAGTTGCAATGACATGTATGTTGGTTTCGGATCAGGCAGACCAAGCTTCTTGAAGATAGATAAGGGCATCAGATTGATGCTAGCTCCTAAATCACATAAACACTTGTCGAACGACAAGTTTCCAATGGTGCAGGAATAGTGAAGCTTCCGGGATCTTTAAACTTCAGAGGCAACTTCTGTTGCAGCACAGCACTGCATTCCTCCGTTAGAGCAACGGTTTCTAAGTTATCGAGCTTCACTTT
Source organism: Apium graveolens (assembly GCF_009905375.1). NCBI lineage: Eukaryota > Viridiplantae > Streptophyta > Magnoliopsida > Apiales > Apiaceae > Apium > Apium graveolens. The sequence continues at coordinate 100,937,500 of NC_133656.1, forward strand.
CCGAGAGAGAATACCTTTCATTAACCTCGCATAGCTAGGCATTTGTTCAAGAGCTTCAGCGAAAGGTATGTTGATATGAAGTTTCTTGAACACCTCCAGAAACTTAGCAAATTGCTTATCCAACTTCTGCTTCTGCAGCCTTTTAGGAAAAGGAGGTGGAGGATAGATCTGTTTCTCCCCTGTATTACCCTCAGGAGGAGTGTGTTCCACAATATTCTTCCTTGGTTCCACCTCTTCTTCCTTCTGCACTTCTTCTTCAACCACAACTGCATTTTCTGAAACTTGAGATTATTCAGGTTCTTCGTCTTGCTGAATTTGGGGGCTTGCGACATTTTCATACCTTAAGGCCTCTTGCCTGGATATGTTTCTGTATCACTAGGAAGCATTCCTGGTGGTCGATTCAATAAGGCATTAGCAATTTGCCCTATTTGGTTCTTCAGAGTCTTGATAGAAATAGCCTGGCTTTGGCATATAAGAGCCTGGTTTTTGCACATAAGCCGCAACTTCTCCAATTCAGATTTTTCATTCGAAGATAGACATGCATCATGAGTTTGTTGTTGAAGTTGGAGTTGTTGTCTTGGTGCAAATTGTTGCTGAAAACCAAGAGGGTTGAATTGTTTTGCTCCAAACTGCTGGAACGGCTGTTGCATCGCATTCAGATTGTTGCTCCATTTGAAGTTAGGATGATTCCAGTTATCAGGATGATAAGTGTCTGGAACTGGTTGTTGCGATCTCTGGAAGTTGCTCACAAACTGAGCTGATTCACTAGATATAGCGCATTGCTCCATCGCATGCAAACCTGCAAATAGCTCACAAACACTAATTATCTGCTTAACACCATAGTTAGCCAAAGAATCGATCTTCATAGACAATGCCTTTAGTTGAGCAGTGATAGCCGTAACTCTATCCACTTCAAGAACTCCTACTACCTTGCCCTGTGGACATCTCTGGGTTGGATACTGATATTCATTAGCATCCATCAGTTCAATTAGATCATAAGCTTCCTCATAGCTCTTTGCCCATAATGCTCCTCCTGATGCTGCATCGAGCATGGGTCTGGACTGTGCCCCCAACCCATTGTAAAAACAAGTGATGATCATCTAATCAGGAATTCCATGATGAGGACACTTCCTAAGCATCTCCTTGTAGTGCTCCCAAGCTTCACATAGCGATTCTCCCATTTGCTGCGTAAATTGAGTAATAGCATTCCTGAGTGCAGCTGTCTTCGCCATAGGGAAGAATTTAGTAAGAAACTTCTGAGCAAGATCTTCCCAAGTAGTAATCGAACCAGCTGGTAGAGAGTGTAACCAGCTCTTAGCCTTGTCCCTCAGAGAGAATGGGGACAGTCTCAGCTTCAAAGCATCTTCAGAAACACCGTTGAACTTGAAGGTGTCGCAGATCTCAATGAAATCCCTAATGTGCATATTGGGATCTTCAGTTGGACGACCCCCAAACTAGATTGAATTCTGCACCCATTGAATTATGCCAGTCTTGATCTCAAAGGTATTAGATGTGATAGTTGGCCGGACAATGCTAGATTGAATGTCATTGATCTTGGGTTGAGAAAAATCCATCAAGGCTTTCGTTCGTGCTGCTGAATCTCCCATTGTAATGAGTACCTGAAACATAAACAAATAAACTGTAAAAGTAAAAGAATCTCAGTCAGTGAACTTTAAGGACCACTGATGACAAGCACATAAACTAAAAATTAACACCGAGTCCCCGGCAGTGGCGCCAAAAACTTGTTAGGGCAAAAATACGCGCTAAAATTCACACAAGTATACGCGTTCGCAAGTAGTATAAGATATAAATCAGATTCGTTCCCACAGAGACTGGTTTAGGTTAAGTTCAATTTATGTACTTATGCAACAATTTATAGTTATCATTCAATGTTAAGACAAATAACAAATTGGGTTTTTATTAAACTAAGAGATTATACTAAATAACATTAACTAAGAGAATTGAGGTTGAATTAATATATATGACAAACATGGGATTCTAACTTCATTACTACTTCATTCAAAGTCATTGTTCTTAACCTTAGCATGTGATGGTGATGACACTAATTAGATAACACGAAACTAGTAAACGTCAACTTTCGTTGTACGAATACCCTACTACTAAGCATCCATAAAAGAGATAGAAGTTGAATAGACACCAATTATATTGAGACTCTATATGTCTATAAAATTTGACAACATAACGGTTTAAGCACAAGTTATCTATCTTGATTGCATAGGGCAAGTAAGATGGTTAAAATTACCTACGAATCATGTATAACAAATACATGAACATATGCTAGCATGGCAAGTTCTAAATCTCAAGATTCACTGTCGCTTCAAAAGAGATTAGCACATTATCTTATATGTTAGCTACGCACATAAGACGAATAAGCAAAACCAATACTAGGATATCATACAATCACCACACACCAAGATATCGAAACAAATTAACTATTGAAATCCATAAGTAAATCCGCTAGAATCCCATGACAACGATTAGTTCATAATCAAACTCATCGTCACCATGGGTTCCAATGAAAGCATGATATAAACAAGGTCTTAATAAAATGAATAATAATTAAAGTACAAATAAACGAGATCTAGGTTCAACAAGAATGAAAACGAGCATCCAAAGTTACAACTAATTCAAAGAATCACAAGTTGAAAACAAGATCTTCTTTTTCGGAGTTGTTTTGTGCTTCTAGGTCTTCTCCTTGGTATCTCAATCTTCCCGGATGATGAAAACCCTTTTTTTAAGTATATATAAGCCCATATTGGACCTGGACCCTTAAAATCGTGAAATTCCACTCAAAAAAGGCTTTTTCAGCGAAATCAGCGAAGTTAGCCGCGCGGCACACCAGGAGGGCGCCTCCACCAGCGGGGGCGGGCGCCTCCTCCAGCAGGCGGGCGCCTGAAGCCTGTTTGGAAAAATTCTGATGAATCTTGTTTTGGCCATAACTTGAGTTCTACTCGTCATAATTAGGCGATTCAACTGCCCACGTGAAGCTACGAGATTCTCTACAATTGAAAATGGCCTTGGCATCCAAATATGATCACTTTTTATCATATTTCCTTTAAAAGCTCATTTCTTCATATAATTGATACTTGACACAAAAACACATCAAAATACCAACAACTTGAGTCCAAAACACCAATTTAAGCTTGTAATGAAGCGTTCCAAGTGGATATAAAATCCACTTATTAACAACCAACCACCTCTCAACCTCAACCAACTCAACCAACAATCAGAACTTACTTCCAACCATCAGCTCAATCTTCACAACACTAACCATCAGCACATACCATCAGACCTTCATCTTCCAAGCCTAAGAGGGAAAAGTCTGTTCCTCAACCTCCACAAAAGAGAATAAAGATGATTGTCAGGGATGAATCTGACAGTGAAGAGGAACAAGTACAGGTTCATGCATCAGAACCTGTGACTATTGAAGCTGAAACTGTGGTTTTTCAGAAAGAAATAGAAGATGTAGGGTCAACCCAACAGGTAAATGCTGAAGCTCAAAGTTCTGATACTTTGAAGAGAAATAGAACTGCTAGTTCTGATGATAAAGCAACTCCTTTACTAGCAAGAAGATTGAAGAAAATGAGAGATAAGAGGCACACGACTAAGCCTCCATCTAAGGATACTACTGAAGCTCGGGAAGGGGATCAGGAATCTCTGATCTCATCAGAACATGTTGTAATTAAAGCTCTGTCATCCCCTACTCAAGCTCAAGACACTGTGCTAACACCTCCTGTCTCTCCAATAAAAGCAACAGCTGATGCTGAAGAACAAGCTGCAAGTTCTGAAATAGATATTCACAATCTGAATCTACCAACTGTTCTTTATCTGGAAGCTCCAACAACAACAGCTCAGCCATCTCAAGTCAACTCTCCAATCTTAAATGCTGAGATACCATCTACTCCAACAACACCCATTCTGGATCAAGAACCTGAAGATCGGAATTTAGATGAAGTTGAATCAGAAACTCCTATAGCCTCACACACTATTGTGTTATCAGAGGATAATGAGTCTTCTTCCAGATCTGGAGACAGTGTTTCTGTACATACTCCAGCTCCTGTACTTGGAAAGGAAGCATTGGTCAAGAAATTTATTGAACAGGATGCTCCTGTACCTTGGGATGAAACTCATAGAGGAGTAGAGTGGACCAAGAAGTGGAATGATTCTGATTTCATTCCAAGCTCTAAAGTTCTCACAGAGCACATTGCTAAAGCTGATGAGCTTGTGATAAATTCTGATATCAAGACACTGTTAGTGTATACTGAAAATATTTATTTGAAGTATGTACATTTATTTCTGGCCAGTTTATTTGAGAATCACTTGAATGTTTACATGTTGTCTAATATTATATATTGTGAACAATCTAGTATCAAATGGGATACAGAATATTAGATTGTTAAATACGGTTATATAATATAATAAGGTTCACAGCACAGGTGGTGTTGGACAATCCACTGGTATGGCTGTAGTATTATTTAGATTAGTTTATATTGACTAATAAATAATACTAGTATACTTTGTTTATATTGAACATGATCAAATTTAGAATTGTTCCCTTAATACTGATTAAGAAGGAGAACTAAGATTCTATGTTATTATCAATGCTTAGGTTCTTAATCCGGAAATAGTAATTGACACGTGTATATTATTTACATGCTTTGATTTATATATGAAATAATTCTTTTGAATTATATCATTATATTTTGGGTGATGGAATTATATACATGGTGGATATTATTTATTGAAGGAATCCATGTCCTGATAATATTCGGGTTAATGATGTCCCCTTGAAAGCTCAAAAAGATTTAATTATGTGAAACCCTGCAGGTGGAATTTATTCTGGCATAATTAAATAAAGGTTGAGTGGATGATCAAGGATAAAAGATATTAATTAAATAAATTATCAGTAATTTATTTAATTAATGGACATATGATATTTTAAACATGGGGAATTTAATAAGCAAATAATATTGGAACCGAATTAATTAAATTACGGTATTAGGAAAGGTAGTGCAAATATTAATTCTTTAGTGGATTGAATTAATATTTAATTACATTGGGCTAAGCTCAAGATGTAATTAGAAGGCCCAACCTAATTATCCATGGTCCCTATTGTAGCCTATATATATTCTTATTCTCTTCTTGCTTGACAATTGTGTGAAAACATATTGTAGCCACCAAGGAGCAAGAAGAGAGGATAACTTGAGAAGACGGAGGCCACACTTCGCTCAAGGGAATTTGGGAATACAATAGAAGAGTGTGGAATCAACCATTAACAAGGTAATCCTCTTTTCGTAATCTTTACCGTAAAACGTAGTAACACCCTAAGTCCGTGGTTCCCAACAATTGGTATCAAGAGCCTGGTAATGGGTTCTACGTTTTATGATATAATGTCCATGTCGTAATTATATATGCGTGTATATAGTGTTTTGCTTGTATTGGTTTTGATGCAGGTTGTTAATCCACTATTATGGCCATGTATATTTTAATTATGTGTTTGGATCCCACGTGGTTTAATCGTGGTTAATTTTTGTTTTGGTTTCCACGTGGTTTAATCGTGGTTGTAATTTACACAAGGGTTGATCGTGTTAGAATAGATTTTACAAAATTACTTTTGTATTAGATCTATTTTTTTTTATAATTGTTCCGGGTATTTTGTAATAGTTATGTGCGATCGGAAATCAATTCCGGTAGTTTTTTGTTCCGCTGTGCGATTACAAGGGGCTGCTGGGGCTGCTACTGCGGGGGCTGCTGGGGCTGCTAGGGCTGCTGGGGCTGTTGGGGGCGTCGGGGCGCGCTTGGGGCAGATTTTTTTTTAGAGCTGGATTTTTTTTTCAAGGGCCATAATAGTGGAAAATTTATTTTAATTTTTTCCATTAAATTTTAATTATTGCTTTAATTTATTGATTATGTGTGTCGTTAATTATGTGTGTAATTCTTTTAAAATTGCATGTTTAACTTAATTAGGACGACATGGACATAAAATTTATTTATTGCTTTAATTAAATGTTATATGTTGCTAAAATTATGTGTGTATTTTGAATGCATGATTAGACATAAATATAACAACATAGGGCCCCATTTAATTTTAAAATTCCTCAATTTTAATAAAAAAAAATTCTAAGTGGGAGAGGGAATTAATATGAAATTAAATCCCATGGTCTCCATTATTGGTTGTAGGTAATTTAACATAAAGACGAATATAAATTATATATACGTCACCCATCGTGGCATGTAATTTGTGGTGTCTAGAATGTTATAGAAATTACTAGAACAAACTTCTTAAATTAATAAATTTTGAAAGGAATAAATACGGATTTTCTTTATTTCTGATTTGGGGCGATTTTGTCAAAAACGGGTTCATCGAACTTGTAAGGCTGTGGGTTTTAAGCGAGACCGATGTGACTCCTCCACTACCTGGAAATCAAACCATTGATGAATATTGAATTGAAGTATTATATTCAAGGCTAAATTACGAATATTGGAAAGTATACACGCCACCCATCGTGGCGTACCAAGTTCCATATATTTCGAATAATTTAAGATTTGATGATGGTATACACTTAGCTATGAAAAATAATATAGTCCACCCCAACGTGGCATATTGTTTAGTAATAGGACCGAAGTAACATTTAAATAAAATTAGGTGGTATACATGTCACACATCGTGGCGTACCAGAAGCTTATGGTGTTTAGATGTTAGTGCATTAAATTTTAATAATTTAGATCTTAATAATTAATGCACCCTTATTTATGTGATGTTTTTATGCATGATTCTCAGGATAAAATGGGCTTTAATCCACTATTCACCATACTTAAGGATAACAAACTTACCGGACCTAACTATATTGAATGGAAACGAAATTTGTACATTGTGTTGACTGCTGAGGAGTACAAGTATTGCACTTATGAACCCAAGCCTGAACAGCCTGCTGCTGATGCTCCTGAAGATGAGAAAGAGTATTATAAACGGTGGATTAAGGCTGATGAGATGTCGCGATGTTACATTCTGGCAGCAATGTCGGGTGTTTTGCAGCATCAGCATCAGTCTATGGCCACTGCTTCGGATATGCTTTTTAATCTCAAGGAACTTTTTGGAGATCAGAATAGGGCTACTAGTCAAGTAGCCATGAAGGCTTTAATGAACACTCAGATGGCTGAAGGCACACCTGTAAGGGATCATGTTCTCAAGATGATGTCGCATCTGAATGAGATAGAGATCCTTGGTGCTGAACTTGACGGGGAAACCCAGATTGACATTATCCTTATGAGCTTGTCCAAGAGTTTTGAGCAGTTCCGCTTAAATTACAACATGAACAAGAGGCAGTATAGTCTCGCGGAACTGCTGACAGAACTTCAGGCAGCTGAAGGATTATTTCGGCAGAGTGTTCAAGTGAATGTGGCTGAGAAAGGTTCTTCCTCTAAACCGAAAGGTATTAAGAAGAAGAAAAAGGCTCAGACACAGAAAGCTGTGAAGGCAGTGGGAGTTCAGGGTGGTGTGAAAAAGCCTAAGGGAAAGTGCTTCAGATGCAAACAGTCAGATCACTGAAAACAGGATTGTCCTCTTCCTAAGAAGACAACCAATACTGGTATGTCTCTTTCTCTAGTTACAGAAACATTTATAGCGGCTATATCTACGAGCACTTGGTGTGTAGATACAGGAGCCACTGATCATGTTTGTAATTCTATGCAGGGGTTCCAACTATCCAGAATGCTTAGAGATGGTGAGATATACGTGTTCATGGGAGATGCTACGAAAGTAGTAGTAGTTGCAGTAGGAGTTATTCATTTATCTTTTGGTTCTGATAGGATTTTGGTTTTGAACAATTGTCTTTATGTACCTTCTTTTAGAAGGAATTTAATTTCGGTTTCTAAACTTGCTTTGGATGGTTATAATGTTTGTTTGGATCGTAATGTTTCTATTATGATGAATAAATGAATTATATGTTCTGGTACATTGCAAGACAATTTGTATATAATTAATCCTAGTCAACCTGCACTGCAACTGCAATTTAGGGAATTGAACAACACATCTTCTAACTCTACTAAAAGAAAGGAACCTTCTAGTTTGAACCAAACATATCTTTGGCACTTGAGATTAGGTCATATTAAGTTGAGGAGGATTCAAAGACTGGTAGTAGACGGACCTTTAAGCTCATTGGCAGTGGAGCCATTTCCAGTTTGTGAATCCTGCTTGGAAGGTAAAATGACTAATAGGCTTTTCAAGGCAAAGGGGAATAGAGCCAAACAAGTATTAGAATTGGTTCACTCTGATTTATGTGGACCCATGAATATCCAAGCAAGAGGTGGTTATGAATATTTTGTCACTTTCATTGATGATTATTCTAGATATGGGTGCGTTTATTTGTTGCACCGTAAGTCTGAGTGCTTTGATAAGTTCAAAGAGTACAAAGCTAAAACGGAGAAGCGACTTAATAAAAGTATCAAGTCACTACGATCAGATCGTGGTGGCGAATACTTGCTTGGAGAATTTAGGGAGTATTTATCAGAAAATGGGATAGAATCCCAGTTAACTGCACCAGGCACACCCCAGCAGAACGGTGTAGCAGAGAGAAGGAACCGGACTCTTTTAGAGAGTGTTAGATCGATGATGAGTTATTCGGATTTACCTAAGTCATTTTGGGGACATGCCTTAGAGACATCAGCTTATCTTCTGAACTTAGTACCTTCTAAGTCGGTTCCTAAAACTCCCTTAGAATTGTGGACCGGGGATAAACCGAGTCTACGACATATTCGAATATGGGGTTGTCCAGCACATGTGCTGAACAAGAACGCGACTAAGTTAGAATCTCATACAGAAGTAAGGTTGTTTGTAGGCTGCCCCATGGGAATGAAAGGATATTTATTTTATAGTCCGAAGAATCGGGATGTCATTGTTAGCACCAATGCAAGATTCTTAGAGGAGGAATATATAATGAATCACAAACCCATGAGTAGTGTCATTTTAGAGGAACTAGTGGGAGGGACAAATAATACCCATGAAGCTGTAGTACAAGTAGAACAACCACAACATAATGTACAACCTGTCACTAATACCGCACCAGTGCCTCGTCGTAGTGGGAGGGTTGTTCAACAGCCTGATAGATTCATGTTTTTGGGAGAGTCTTCAGACTTGGTCCCTGGTGAACATGATGATGATCCCCCTACATACGAAGAGGCAGTACAAGACAAAGATGCAGATCTTTGGCAAAAGGCGATGGAATCTGAGATAGAATCAATGTATTCTAATCAGGTCTGGGAGCTCGTGGAACCATCCAAAGGTATAAACCCTATTGGATGTAAGTGGATCTACAAGAAAAAGAGGGGATTAGATAAAAAGGTGAAATCCTGGAAAGCAAGACTTGTTGCGAAAGGGTATACTCAGAAAGAAGGTATCGATTATGAGGAAACCTTTTCACCGGTAGTCATGCTTAAGTCAATCTGTATTCTTTTATCTATAGCAGCTCATCTCGATTATGAGATTTGGCAAATGGATGTCAAGACAGCTTTTCTTAATGGAAGTCTTGAAGAAACCATCTATATGCAGCAACCAAAAAGATTCATTAAGGAAGGCCAAGAGCATCTGGTACGTAAGCTTAAGAGGTCTATTTATGGACTTAAACAAGCTTCTAGAAACTGGAATATTCGTTTTGATCATGCAGTCCAGTCATATGGATTTGATCAAAGTCCAAGCGAATCGTGCGTGTATAAGAGAAGTGAAGGTAATGCAGTGGTTTTTCTAGTACTATATGTAGATGATATTTTACTCATTGGAAACAATGTTGAGATGTTGTCATCAGTAAAGGCATGGTTGTTCAAACAATTTGACATGAAGGACTTAGGTGAAGCGGCATACATCCTTGGGATCAAAGTTATAAGGGATCGCAAGAAAAGGATGTTGGCTTTATCTCAAGAGCCCTACATTGATGAAGTATTGGCTCGTTTTAACATGCAGAACTCCAAGAAAGGTTTTTTACCTTTTAAGCATGGAGTTGCTCTATCTAAGAAGCAGTGTCCTTCGACACCTAAGGATATAGAGAGCATGAAAGCAGTTCCTTATGCTTCAGCATGTGGAAGCTTAATGTATGCTATGTTATGTACGAGGCCCGACATCTGCTTTGCTGTAGGCATGGTTAGTAGATATCAGTCGAACCCAGGTCAGGAACATTGGAGTGCGGTAAAAACTATACTCAAGTACCTGAGAAGGACTAAGGAGTATATGTTAATTTACAAGGCCTCAGATCTATTTCCTTTGGGATATACTGATTCAGATTTCCAATCAGATAGGGATAAGAGGAAATCAACCTCGGGATATGTTTTTACTTTGGGAGGTGGAGCCGTTATATGGAGGAGTGTAAAGCAGAAATGTATTGCAGACTCCACCATGGAGGCCGAGTACGTGGCGGCCTCTGAGGCTGCCAAGGAGGCTGTATGGTTCAGGAACTTCCTTTTGGACTTAGATGTGGTACCTAATTTGCCTAGGAGCTTAACGGTGTATTGTGATAACACTGGTGCTGTGGCAAATTCAAAGGAACCGCGAGACCACAAAGCAGCTAAACATATTGAACGTAAGTATCATCTCATACGAGGAATCGTAAAGCGAGGGGATATAGTTGTGGCTCACATATCATCAGAAGACAACCGAGCAGATCCTTTCACAAAGAGCTTGCCAACCAAGGTTTTTGACAAACATGTGGAAGCGATAGGAGTCAGATGGATGGACACATAGATTTTTATGTAATAGTGGATTAAATAAACACTGATGTACACATAGAATATTTTGAGTATAAGTGGGAGATTGTTAGTGTATACTGAAAATATTTATTTGAAGTATGTACATTTATTTCTGGCCAGTTTATTTGAGAATCATTTGAATGTTTACATGTTGTCTAATATTATATATTGTGAACAATCTAGTATCAAATGGGATACAGAATATTAGATTGTTAAATACGGTTATATAATATAATAAGGTTCACAGCACGGGTGGTGTTGGACAATCCACTGGTATGGCTGTAGTATTATTTAGATTAGTTTATATTGACTAATAAATAATACTAGTATACTTTGTGTATATTGAACAGGATCAAATTTAGAATTGTTCCCTTAATACTGATTAAGAAGGAGAACTAAGATTCTATGTTATTATTAATGCTTATGTTCTTAATCCGGAAATAGTAATTGACACGTGTATATTATTTACATGTTTTGATTTATATATGAAATAATTCTTTTGAATTATATCATTATATTTTGGATGATGGAATTATATACATGGTGGATATTATTTATTGAAGGAATCCATGTCCTGATAATATTCGGGTTAATGATGTCCCCTTGAAAGCTCAAAAAGATTTAATTATGTGAAACCCTGCATGTGGAATTTATTCTGGCATAATTAAATAAAGGTTGAGTGGATGATCAAGGATAAAAGATATTAATTAAATAAATTATCAGTAAATTATTTAATTAATGGACATATGATATTTTAAACATGGGGAATTTAATAAGCAAATAATATTGGAACCGAATTAATTAAATTACGGTATTAGGAAAGGTAGTGCAAATATTAATTCTTTAGTGGATTGAATTAATATTTAATTACATTGGGCTAGGCTCAAGATGTAATTAGAAGGCCCAACCTAATTATCCATGGTCCCTATTATAGCCTATATATATTCTTTCTCTTCTTGCTTGGAAATTGTGTGAAAACATATTGTAGCCACCAAGGAGCAAGAAGAGAGGATAACTTGAGAAGACGGAGGCCACACTTCGCTCAAGGGAATTTGGGAATACAATAGAAGAGAGTGGAATCAACCATTAACAAGGTAATCCTCTTTTCGTAATCTTTATCGTAAAACATAATAACACCCTAAGTCCGTGGTTCCCAACAGACACATCTTAAGATCACTGCTCTATCTACCAAGAACCTTCAAGGTCTACACTCACAAACTCAAGAAAAGGTTGATAAGCTTCTTGAAAAAGCTGAAAAGCTAGATATGGAGACCAAGCTTGACAAAAAGAGGTTTATCAGACCTATTTATGAAAAGGTAGAAGCAATTGAAAAAGCTCAAGAGAAGCAACAGGCCCAAATCTCTGAGGTTCTGACTAATCAAGCTTCTCAACAGGCTCAATTGAATGATATTCAATCTTCAGTGGAACTTCTTCTCTCATTCCTACTATTAGATGATGCCAAAAAGGGGGAGAAGATAGTTAAGTCCAAATGCTCTAATGATCAAATACTGAAGAAGGAAGATGATGAAGTTGATGACCAGGGAAACCCTAGCAAGGGTAGAGGTCAAGTTCAAGGTAAAGAGCACAGCATCAAGGTTTCTTCAAGGAAACTAATTACTGATGCAAGCAAATCTTCTATTCAAAAGAAGACAAGTTCTGAAGCTGCTCAAACTCAAAATCTGATATCAAGTTCTGATGAGCAAAGTTTGATGACAAAGCCTGATGTTCTGATACAAGGTGGAAGTCAAGATTCTAAAAATTTTATGCAAACTCTGAAGCTCAAGGGAAAGCAGACAACTGTCTACTACAAAGATCCCAAGATTCAGACACTTGATGAGGAAATTGCTTGAAGATTATTTTTGAAGCATAATCCAGGAATGGACTTAGAAAATCCCAAGGAGGAAGAAGCTAGATTTAAAGCTGAAAAGAAAAATCTAAAGCCAAAAGCTTTTGTTGCAAAGAAACCTTCAAGGCCTAAGGAAAAAGGCATTGTGATCAAGGAGAAGTCAAATACTGAGGCATCAAAGCCCAAGACTAGATCACAGATTGAGATTGATCCCAAAGACAAAGGGAAGGGAAAAGCGATGAACCAATCAAGTCAGTGGAGATGAAAATTCCTCAAATTCTGATAAAACCAGTGTGTAAAATGGTTCAAGTTACTGATAACACTCTTGTTGAAGATGAAGATGTTCAAACTCTGAAAAGAAGGAAGATTTCTTAAGAATCAAAGACAACCTCTGACAAGGCTCAAGTTGTTCAGAGTGAAGAACTGCAAGATATAACAGAAACAACAAGTTCTGATAAAGTCATCAAGACATCAACCTCTGACAGTGCTCAAGTTGATTTAGACAAGATGAAAGTAGCTGACAAAAAGAAACTTTTGTGGAAAAATATCAAACCATCAGATCCAAAGAAAAGCCAATTGTTATCTGATTTCATGACTGTTGGATTGAAAGCCAGAGAATCAAGAGACAAAGCAGGGCTAGGTTCTGATGAAGCTAAGATAAAAACAGGAGTTGAAGTGCTTACTAGAGATCCATTTCTTTTAACTGACCAACCTCTTGAAGATGTTACACAGAAACACCTTGATAAGGTTATCTTTATTCAAGTGGTAATGGATGTTCATGACAAGCACAATGTCAAGGAAAAATATGATTCTATTTCTTGAAGATGGAAGGACATATCAGATTTCAGAATCAGATGTGCTAAACAAATCACTGAAAGAACTTCAATTCTTTCATTACCTTTTAGAGGTAAAGTCTGATATTACCAGAAGATGGTTAGAATTTATAATGAAGACCATAAGAGATAAAGCAAGAATTTCTGGTTCAAGAGTTACAGAATTCATTCCTAGTATTGTTGAAGATGATGGAAGTGAAACTCCAATGAAGAAGGATTCTGCTAAGCTTGAAGTGTTACTGAATGAGAAATGTATGTGCTACAATGAAGATTCTTCTCATCCTAGGATAATAAGACTGAATGATGGTTTAGAAAGAAACCATATCTCTGCTTTAAGGACTGTAATCTACCAGATTGGGAGTCAAGATGAAGCAAGTTAAAGGTACAATGTCTCAAGTCCTGAGGATTAAAGAAGAAAAGCTGATATCAAGCTTTGTCAAGAATCATTATGGATTCAGATTGACTCAGTGAGATTGGTAAAAGCTACAAGGACTGTAAGTTGTAGTTAGTTATCTAGTTAAACTCTTATTTGCATTTGTACTTGTTTTTGACATCATCAAATCTATTAACTTGTATATTTTGCATAATTTACAAGTTGGGGGAGATTGTTAGATATATTTGAGATGTCATGTCTAATATGATTTGTGTTTAGTTTTCAGAACTTAACAACAGGACAAATCAGGACTTACTGAAATCAGGACTTACTGGAAGTCAGAACTTAATACCAGAACTTAAGGTCATGTCAGAACTTATGTGCAGGAAGACTTTCATATAAGGAAGGAAGTTGATTTACATTAGAAGATCGAGATTAAAATAAAAGAAGATATGCATGGAAAGAGTTAGAAGACTGGAAGACTTGTAGAAGATATCTGATTGATATATTTTAGGAGACAGAATTATATTCCATATCAATTAGAAGTTATCTTGTAATTGTGTACTATATAAACACAGACATAGGGTTTACACTATATATGTTATCATAATCGAGAATATTATACATTGTAACCTAGAAGCTCTTAGTGATATTTGTTCATCACTAAGAGAGAACAACAATTCTTATTGTAACAGAGTTTATTCAATATACTTGATCTTTGTTACATACTTGTGTTAAATTGATTTGATTGTATAAACACTATATTCAACCCCCTTCTACAGTGTTTTGTGACCTAACAGGTACCATTTTATTAGAGAACAGCTGCAAATGGTACTATTGAGCTCATCTTTGTTCCAACAGAAAAATAATTAACTGACATTTTCACTAAATCTTTGGATGAAGCAACTTTTACTAGATTTGTTAGTGAAATTGGAATGTTAAATTCTTTATCCTAAAGGCAAGAACTCGGCTAATATGTTGCAGCGGATTAATTTCTAGTAAATAAAAATTAATTTGATTTATTGGAAATTAACTGAAATATGATTTATAAATATTTCAGAATTCTCTACATATTTATTTTTCATTTTTTTATTTTTATTATTAGTCAACTTGGAATTTGTCAAATTCTGAGAAAATTGTCTAAATTTTAATTCACAATTTTAATATGTGAAATTGATAATAAGACAGAGCTGAACAGAATCAAAAGTATGTAGAGAACTGAGTTCTCGATAAGTCTAAAAGACTTCTCGATAAATCATTTTGAGACTTCTCGACAAAGTTCTCGATAAGTCTTTTCCATGACTTCTCGAAGGACTTCTCGACAAGCCTCTTTATGACTTATCGACGAATCTAACTGACTTCTCGACAAGTCACTTTAAGACTTCTCGATAGAGTTCTCGATAAGTCTGTTTCATGACTTCTCGATGGACTTCTCGACAAGCTTCTTTGTGACTTCTCGATAAGTATTGTAGAGATCTCGATATATGCTTATTCATAAAGTTCTCTACAAGTATGAATTTAGACCTCTCGATAATTTAGAGCAGAAATAATTTAATTTAATAAATTATTTTAGTAAAATACTTTTAATATAAAATTGTTCTAATTTTATTTTGATTTATTAGAATAAGAATTGTTATAATTCAGTCCAATCAGGACAAACTGGGTATTTATATTATATTTCGATAAGTCACTATCTAGTTTTGATAAGAGTCGGGAAAGTGACATCTCGATATAAGTTTGCAATTCACGTGACTTCTCGATAAGCAAATCTGAAGCATTTATTCCTACTTCTCGACAAGTCACTTATCTTTTTTCTATAAATACCCAGACATCTCGACATAAACCCTCTTTACGCTTTCGAGATCTCAAGGGACCTAGTTTTTACTAATCTTCATCGTTCTCTCTTACTTCGAGTTCTTTCTCTCTTAAATCTATTACCCATTCAAATTTATACACTTATAATGACTTCAAACATTGTTAGAGCTGTTATCCTAAAGGACGGTGCCAACTACTTAGCTTTCATTGATGATAACCAAGCTCCTGCTGGTTTCAAGAGCTTTGTTAAGTTTTTATCTGAGACTTACTTTGCAGGTGCCTTAACTGCTAATCATATTTTGTACTTGGATGTTCTCAATGACTTCTGGAATTCAGCTTTAGCTAGGACTGTTGTGCATGAGAATCAAGTTGTGTCTTTGGTGATAAGTTGTTCAATTCAAGGCCAACAAGTGGAATTTGATGAGAATGATGTTAACAAGGCACTGGAAATCCCTACTGACTGCATGGTGGAGGTACTAACTCAACAGGAGTTAGCTGAATTTATGGACTTCATAAATTACAGTGAGAAGAATAACCTTGCCAGCTTGAACAAGAAGCATCTCGGGAGGGAATGGTCATTCCTATTTGACTCAATAGTGAGAGCATTCACCTGCAGGAAGACTGGGTATAACAATATATCCAGTGTGGTCTAAAAGTTAGTGTTCTCTATGGCTCACAACAGACACATTAATATGGGGCTATTGATCCTGGAAGAACTAAGCACTAGGCTCACAATGACATTGGCCAACAGAGGTAAGGAAATTTTTTTTCCTAGGTTTATTATGTCTACTTTAAATTATAAAGTTACAGACATACATTTACTTAATTGTATTGATAGGACTAAAATAGACAATTATAAACAAGTCTCTTAGATATTATTTGGTTCACTAATTATAAAGAATAATGTAATAATAGGTCTAAAAGTCACTAAATTTATGTTTGAGAGATTTAGAACCTACCCATACTCTATGCTTGAGATGAGGTTTAGTGCCATATCTAGTACAGTTATGGCTTTTGTACCTGTGGAAGTACAAACATAGAAAAACCAACGGGAGCCTTCCATAACTGAGACCCCTTCTTCATTACCATTAGAAGCTATGAAATCAACCACTTCATCCTCCCAAAATGATGGAGTGAGTAAAAAGAAGAGAAATAATGCACTATTGCATGTAATTGCTGAGAGTGGTGAGGAAGAAACACAAATTGAGTCTAACCTGGTCAGGAAACCAAAGAAGACTAAGAAAGCTGAGTTGACCACTCAAGTAGCCACCTCTGCATCTTCCCAAAATGATGCAGTTATAAAAGAGGGAATTAAACAGACTCTAGGGGCACCTTCTCAACAAGGTGTCTCCACTGAACAAAGCATTCACCCAAATGCAACCTATAAAGAGTCTGCACCCCAATTTGAGCATTCTAAAGTTGGTGAAAGAAAAAATATAGTTGGCACACACAAAGAAAGCACATCATTTGAAACTCCCTCCTTTACTCAGGGGGAGTTGCCAACACTCAATCCTAATATCACAACTCTTATATCTCAAATTTCTTCTTCTTACAATGAAACACTTGAATCATCTTCTCAAGTGTTTCCGAAATCAAGTGACAGTTCAAGAAATTGTGCTCACCACCCAGGAACCACATGTAGTTGGTGAGAGGCTACAAGCTGGGGTACACCTTGATGACACCAACACAAATACATGGGTTTTATCAGTTTTAACTGAAGACCCTGTGACAGTTATTTTAGAACCTTTATGTGCAAATCAATCTTCACAGATTGAAAGGTTTGAGGGTAGTACTCCTGACGGGGATCTATCTAAATCATCTCCAATTCAATTGGAGATTTCTTTAGTAGGGACAACTCCCCTCACAAGCCTAGCTAAAATTGCTCTGTCAATTGAAGCTGGGAGTAAAATTGCCAGTGATCCAGCTATTGGGGAAGAAAGTATAGCACATTCAAGTGCCAGTTCTTTGCAAGAAGAACAAGGGTTTGAGGCCATGGTACAAGACAATAACCTG
This sequence comes from Apium graveolens, assembly GCF_009905375.1. Classification (NCBI taxonomy): domain Eukaryota; kingdom Viridiplantae; phylum Streptophyta; class Magnoliopsida; order Apiales; family Apiaceae; genus Apium; species Apium graveolens. The sequence goes on from NC_133656.1 coordinate 100,955,135, forward strand.
GTCAAATCCCCTCCAATTCAAATGGAGGTTCCCGCTCTTGGTGAACAATACACTGTCACAACTACAGTTCCAACTGTGAGTACAACTGTGGCATCTATCACATGTGATGTTTCTCTATCCATACCCCCTACCTCAAACACATCTAACCAAACACTTATCCCAACCACCTCAAACACAACTAACCAACCGTTTATATCAAACACCAACACTCAATCATCTCACCTCCTAGCTCAATGGCTGCAAGATGCTCAAGCCCAACCAACAACTGTCAATGATCTTTTGGTTGAGCAACTTGCAGGCCTAGCTAATATCACCCAACAACTCCTCATTATAGATATATCAACCAAGACTGTCAAGCCATATTACTTTCTTACAAGGAGGATGTTAAAGAGCAACAGGAGAAAATTGCAGATGAAACAGATGGTAATGTGGATGCATGGATTTCAAAAGACTTCACAACAACTATGGAGGAGGCCTTAGAAAAATTTAGAGAAGAATATGTAACCATTTTGGGTAGTAATTCTAAGTTCCTCACTCCACAGGAAGTATATGATGTTGTGACAGAGGTGTATAAAGCACATTTGAAGGCCTTTCATCATATTGGAAGAGCTATGGAAAATACTCTGGGAAAGCATCATATTGTAGTAATAAAATTGGTGAATGATAGAATTGATGAGCTGATGCCAACATTTCAAGACATAAGACCAAGTTCAACAAGTTTTCTGATAAGCTTCAAGCCCTCTCTCTAACTCCAGTAGAAGAAAATATGTCTAAGCTGAGAGAGTCCTTCAAAGCTTTGTATGAAGTGATCCAGAACCAAATCATTCAGAATAATGACTCAAAGGTCAAACTGGATCAATTATATAAATTTAGGTTTGAACCTTCAGCATTGGTCATAGAGGAGGTCAAGAATGTTGTGCAGAACTCTTTTGGTACTTTGGCAGCATCAAGTTCACCACAACCTATGTCTACATCAACCAACCAACAAATCCAAAACTTGCAAGCTCAAATCTCAACTTTACAGTCTTCAAATAACTCTTTATCGACTCAAGTCTCCACATTGACATCTTTGGTGCATAGTCAATAGCAGGACATAAAGTCCCTAGTAGACTCCCACAAACACCTTCAGATGCAAAATTTTATATCTTTGGGAGCTATTATAGGAGCTTTAAACATTCATCTTCCAACATTGCCAAAAGCAGTTAGACCTAAACTTCCTGATCCTCTAATCCTTCCTGCTACCAAGATTAAGGGGGGAGATAGAAGCTAGACTGCTCAAATCATCCAGCCAAGCCACAATTCAAACAAGTCAAGATGATGTTGGGGTAGCAAGACTACAAAAAGCAGCTGAGGGACCCTTCTTGGACAAAGAATTTGATGAATTACTCAGGGCTCTCAGAGTTTGTTTAACCAACAACTTTTTTTACTACAAAAAGGCTTTGGACAGTAATATCAATTTTCTAAGGGTGATAATAGTGACAAGAAAGAACTTCAAAGAGAAGAGGATTGTTGCAAATATAAATGACTAAGGCATGGATAGATGTATGCAGGTGTCTCTTACTTATCTCCAATATAGAAGAGCATCTGAGCTGGACATCCTAATCAACAAGGTTAGCAGGGTGATTCCAGAGGACACTCTCTTGATAAATGAACTCAAAAAGGCTCAAGTAGCTGCTTTTCCAGAAGCATATCTTCAACCTAGAAAGGGAGTGGCTTACTACTGTTCATCAACCAAAAGGTGAAAACATTTCATAATTCCAAAGAACCGTGTCATGTGGAACTTAAGGCTGATAATGACCTTAGGGACTGACTTGAAGCACACGAAGATCAAGATTGTAGATTATGAAGAAATGATCAAGATTTTGGGGAGATTTTTGAGGAATGCTGATAACCTGTTGCCTAGAACTCAAATTAACACTAAAGATGACTTGGATGATGATGAGCTGAAGATGGATGAGCAAAAATCTTCTGGCTCAAATCCAAGTCAGTGTTCTAAAGCAACTGGCAGCAAGGTGTATGAGAAGAAAAAGGGAAAGGAAGAGAAAAAAGATGATGAAAAGAAGATGAGATATGGAGAAGGGAAACAAAGAAGCAAAATGTCCAGGAAATAAAAGTGTCACAAATCCAACCAACTCAAACCTCCAAGCCAAGCCAAACAAACACTCAACTAATCCAACCTCAAAAACTCAAGTACCTATTTAAGAAAACTGCTAACTCTTTGCTCAAGATACCTATCAAAACCAGCCAAGTCACATTAAAGAAAATATCAAAACCTCTTTCGTTCAAACATCAATCAAAACTCATTTCAAAACTACAGGAAAAAAACCTAGAAAAATCACAGCACAAAATAGAGTTATTTGGAATTGTTTTAATCCAGAAGATTTTCTACCAATCTTAAAGAGTATAACAGATGAAGAGTATCTCCAACAATAAGCTGAAGAAAGAGTCAGAGTTTGGGTTATCTCCTTAAGTGAAGTCAGAATTTACTACAAGGATGGCTCATTTATCTTGCTGAATAGAGATGTTATTGAAAATACTTCTACTGTAGAATTGATGAGGGTGATTAGGTTGATGAATGCAAGGGATTCAAGTACTAAAATATGAAAGGCTGTGCTAGCAGAGAGGCTGAGAGAAAGGAATGAAAGGCATGCAAGAATAAAGGCTGAGAAGGAGGAAAGGGAAATGGAGTATGCCAAGGAGATAGAAATGTTTGAACAAAGATAAAATGAGCTCAAGGCAAGGGGGATGAGTAGAATCTCAAAAGATGGACATTTTCTAAATATTCAAATTGGCACATTTTTAAGGTTCAAGGTCAATTACCTCAACAGTTACAAATTGGATGAATGGTTCAAACTGGTGGAAGTCTTAAGAGGGACATAAATAATTAAAGAACTTCAAGTACTAGTAAATCTCAAGGACCTCATTAGGAAAGAACCAAACTATGAAAAATTCACCTAATATCTGTAATTTGTGAACTGATGTAATTACTCAATGTATAAAAATTTGTATTTGTCAATTTTCATATATTTGATTATATCTCAGGGTTAGTCTTGTTACCAGGAATGAATTTGTGATAAGAAATCTTCTCACAAATTGGGGGAGATTGTTGTGCAAGACATGCATGTATAATAAGTATAATAACAAGGCTAAGTCACATTGACAGCCATAAGATTAACTTGTATGATAATCTAAATCTGTATTACGTATTATATTTCTTGAGTCTGTAAAAATGGTTAAAAGATTGGACTGGGGGATTTTTCTGTGAATAGTTTCAAGCTAAGGAACAAACTCTGGAAGAAGATCAAGCCATGATCATGCCTCAGAGAAAAGATGTAGAAGCTTGGAGGTGAATAAAGCAGTTATACGAAAAATGTTCTAAGTCAAGATATCGACAAGTCACAGATCAAGTTATATTGAGAAGTCATCTGAGAAGTCTAAAATGACTTGTAGAGAAGTCCAAAATGGCTTATAGAGAAGTCTCAGAGATATCGACAAGTCAAATGAAGATGTAGAAAACTGGAGATATCGAAAAGTCATTTCTGCATGTAGAGAACTCAGAGATATGAAGATGTAAAGAATTGGAGATATCGACAAGTCAATTTCTCATATAGAGATCTCAGAGATATCGATAAGTCAATTGTGTATATAGAGATCTCAGAGATATTGACAAGTCATTTCTACACGTAGAGATCTCAGACATATCGACAAGTCATTACACATGCAAGGATCTAGAGATCTCGACAAGTTAAATATACCTATAGAGAACTTAGAGATCTCGATAAGTCATTAGACTTATCGAGATATCAATTATCTATTGAACAAATTGGAGATCTCGACATACTTCTTAAACTCAAAATGCAGACAAGTTCAAGATTCAAGATTATCAGTCAACAAACAATTCATTCACTAAATTGGAAAGTCTACAAAGCAGCTAAAGAATACAAGATCAAGGGCCAAGATTAACTAACAAAGGATGGTCACAGACCGACAAGATTCTGCACGGATTTGCTAATCCAGAAATTGAAATAGAAAAATATTTCTTTGGAAATTGGTTTAGTACATTTTAGTGCAAGTTTTGTAAAACAGCGTTGCTAGTCTATAAAGCATGCACGGGTCCTTAGTTTACAAGTAACAAACAAATCTAGAATTTCTTGTATTCTCTCAAGATAGAAGCTGGGTTCTTAATTTACAAGAAGACAGATTTTGTAGAAAGATAAACTTAATTAATACAATTAAGTGAGTTTTTGATATTGTGTGTTTGTGTTATTTATGCTTACTTTAATATCTCTACAAATTACTAACTGCTTTGTTCACCAAAATCCAAACAAGTTTTAAAAGATAAAATTATTCAGGAAACACATTCACCCCTTGTTATATTCTTAGAATTCAGTATCTAACAACTCATTTCCTCGATCAATTCATCAATTCATCAATTGAATCAATGGCGTTGATTATTATTTACACTAAATCAATTTTTTTCACAGTTTTTGTACACCCATAAAACTCCAACTATTTATCAATTACTATTCATCAAGTAAATAATACATAATATTAGCTAGTTTACTTAATAATATAGATTAAATATCATATATTTAACTTCAACTCTATTATTTAATGATATCACAAATAGTATTCTTGACAATAATAATTGACAGTAAATTCGTCGTTGTTCATGTTTGAATATCTCCCGGTATAGATTGTCGAATCCAAAAAACTTATAATTAAATTCTTCGGAGGAAAGTCAATTAAAACCCATTTTCTTAACTATAAATATAAAAAAATCATGAAATATGTAGTAAAATATGAGTGAAAAAGTTGGTGTTACAAATAAAATACCTAATTTTGCTATTTATAAGAAAAAAATGTAAGGTAAATCTGAAATTATAGTTGTTAAAAATATTGCAGTATATAGTCTTTTAGTAAAAAAAAATAGGAGAATAGTAGTAGATCTTTCAATTAGTTGGCCCCATCATTTGACGACCATCAACTACTCCATTGAAAATTAATGATCCGCTTAATGAATTGATGTTCCATCAAAATTTTAAAAAAGACCCGCTATATTCTCAATTTTAATCAATTTAAATTTGCAACTGGTGCATATGCTCTAATAATCCAAATATTTTAAACTAAAATATTATGGAACATTATAGTGTTACCTCCGGTGCACAAACACTGACACTGTTTAAACCAACAAAACACTTTACTTGACCTCATCTGCATCTTTATAGTAGAGACGAATGGAGCTCGCGAGGCTTTATCTTGGTTAAAAAACGACAGTTGCATAGTCATAAAATAATGGTGAAAACATATTCTGTTCTTGTAGTCCAGGGGTTCGAGAGGAATCAACATAAATGTTGAATGCTTCTTAGCGATTTAGTCAAATGCAGAGAACTGGAGATATCGATATCTCCAATTCTTCACATCTTCATATCACTGAGTTCTCTAATCTATACTATATTATAATAGACGAAATATTGAAAGTTTGGTAATCGGTCGGTGGGTACTTGATAAAATTACTTAATTACCCTTATTTAATTATTTTAATTCTAATTATTGGGTCGATCAATTCTAATTTGTAATAGATATTGAAGTCAACAACTAAGTGCCTGCAGTATGTCTTCCTGTTCCATAACCAATTGTCATACCCGCGAAAAGCCCCAAAAAGCCATATCGCAATTACTTAACCCGATAATTATATTTAGTTTGCTTAAATTAGTTTTTGCCTGAAATATTAATTAGAACAATATAGAACTAAATATGAATTATAATTTAAAACTTGCGGAAGTATTTGACTTTAATATTAATTATTAATGATATATAGTTCGATATGAAATTGAATTTATATTGTTAGAGGATGTTGAGCATAATATCAATTAGAATTGAAATTAACTAATCCATTAACTGACTAATTAGAATTAAAATAATTAACTAAGGGTAATTAAGTAATTTCAGCAAGTACCGATCGATCGACTACCATACTTTTAATGTTTCGTTTATTATAATATATATACTCCCTCTGTCTCATTCAATTTTATACATTACTTTTTGGCACGTTTTTCAATACTCGTTTAAAGTATAATTTCATAATTATTTTTTAAAATATTTTTTTCTGAATAAAAGTTTTATGTTTAAATTTTTATTCACAAATAGAAAATTATAAATAGTGCACGTATAGAACTAGTAGTACAGATAGATTGATAAATAGTATAGATCTCCGTTTCCCTAAAAAAAAAGGTGCGTGAGAATAGCAGAGGAGGGAGTATAAGTGAACTGGGTCTAAACTTAAGGTCCAAACTTAAGGCAGCTCAAACAATTTAGTTGGTTTCGGGAAGTTGACTATATTTGGGCTGATAAACTATTAAAGAGAGTGTTGGACCCGAACACATACATGACAGATAGTAGACCGGATAAGATGAGTCTGTATCCGAAGAATCGAATTGAAATTTATGAAATCGAGATCCGATTCGAGATCGGAATCATATAATCCAATAATTATCTGAAGATCGATTTAAACCGATCCAAAAAATATACGAACCGAAAATTTAACCGAAAATGATTCGAAATACAAGATTTGATTATTACTTGGAACCAATAAAAATCGAATAATATATTACCTGAACCAAATATGACCCGAAATAAGCAAAATTTATACTTTAAACAATTTTATGTTTATGATAACATACTTATTTAATCATATTCTTTTGTAAAAGTATATTATATTATATTAAAAATACTAAATTATAAAAAAAGATATTTTTAAATCTCAAAAATTGAAAAAATAAATAAGTTATAATCCGAAAATATCATAACCGAATTTAATCCGAACATAATTTTATCTGATTTTAATCCAAATTTTATCCGATTTTAATCCGAATTAGACCCGAACCGAATCACATCCGATCCGATCCGATCCGATCCGATCCGATCCGATCCGATCCGAATGATCTTCAAATATATCATAATCCGAAAACGGATCTGATCCGAAACCGAACCGATTATACGAATTGTCAGGTTATAATACATATAGATGATGTTAGATTGTGTAGTTGGGAATTGGTCCATGGGCTTTATCGCTGCGGGTGAGGCTACTGTGAACATTCTCGTGATGCGTGGCCATAGATAAAACAGTTTATTGCATCGGAGTGCGTAAAGCCTGACCATATACATACAGGTGAGGGAATTATAGCAATTAATTGCAAAGTATAAAAAATTGAAAGTACTAAATAATATCATACTAGTGTTGGAGTGTGTGCAGGGATTGAATCAAATCGGCGATGAAGTCATCGAGCTCGGAATTGGAGTTTGATCGCCCTAACATTGAAGATTATCTTCCTACTGACACTCTCACTTCCCCTACTTCCCCCACTCACCTTCTTCATCTGTATGATGCATCTCTCTCTCTCTCTCCCTCTCTCTCATCTCTCTCCCTTCCCTCTCTGCTAATTGCTCCTGCTTTCTCTTTAACTGATTTACTTCAAAAAAATTAGCTCTTGTTAATTTTCTATGCTTATTTATTACTACTCATTGTCATTATGTTTGTGTATATGATTACAGCCGCGATTTGCTTGACATTTCACCTACTCTTACTGAGGCTGCTGGAGCTATTATTGATGTATGTATCCAATCCTATGCTTATAATTGCGTAATTTGTGCCCTAAACTGTTCTTTGTTGTTTTTTATACAATTCACTAGCTATAGTCTCACACTAGTTACTTTTTCGGGTTAAATTAAGTCTCACTTTAATAATAGCTGGTTAGCAGCGACTCTGGATGCTGGTTCACAGTTTGCTTGATGCATGTCTTGCTTTATTGAATTCAGTGGCAAATTATGAAATTTTTTTAGCAGTAGTTTTTTATTTGGCTTATTGTACCTACTCACAACTCAAAGTTTCAAATAGTTATAGAAAAAATCACCTAAGATTGATGTGGATACAAATCTTGTTCGAGTTATATAATTTTTTCCCCTTATTCTTTTAAGTGTGGTATTAATAAATTTTAAATCTAACTACACACACCGACACACACATATATATATGTATGTATGCATATAATTTAATGTCTAGCTCAAGTGTAAACGGATATAAAACTGAGAAATGGACCAAAATGTCACTATTTCAGTAAAAAATGCGCAATCATGGCCCAAAATATCACTTTATAACGGGGTATCGTGTAGCGTTTTTAAAATAGGACAAAACGCTACACGAAGTAGTTATCTCACCTTATTTTCTTTTTGAGAAAGTACACCCACGCTACTTAAAGTAGCGTTTTTTTATTTTTTTTGTTCTTTTTACCTATGTTACTCGGACTCGACTCGAAGTGTCCGACATGGACACGTGTCCAGGTATCGGACTCGGCAATATTTTGAAAAACATGTTTTTGGCTTAAAATAAGTGTCCAAGTCCGAGTGTCCATGTCCAAGCGTCGAGTGTCCGAAGCGTCGAGTGTCCGACACGGGTACTTGGAGGTAAAATGAAGAGTCTGAGTAACATAGCTTTTTACTTTTTAAGCTTTTATTGTGCATCATTTTAGGGCCGGAAATAACACTTAATGTTACGTTTTTAATAGTCAATTTCAAATTAATAATTTTGAATTTAAAGATGTACCCTATTTTAAAAAAAAATAATTTTTTAGGGTTCAATAATCTCCTTTTGGGTTTTAGAAATATTAAATAATTGAATAAAAACACATCTAATTTAACAATTTTTAACATTTTTGGGTTCACTAATCCCCGTTTGGGTTTTAGAAGTATTAAAAAAAAAACATACACCGATTTAGGGTTTAGGATTTAGAGTAAAAGCCCTAAACTCTAGAGTCTAAACCCTAATTTAGTCTAGGGTTTAGGGCCGAAACCAAAAATGTAAACTATAAATTAAATAATTTTAAAATTTAAGGGTGTAACTTAATTTAATAATTTTTAAAATTTTAGGGTTTACAAATCCCATTTTGGGTTTTAGAAATAATTTAAAATATTTTTTTTATTAATTTAGGATTTAACAATTTTTTATTTGGGTTAAAAAAAATTTATTTAAAAAAAATAATCTATGTAAAACGCTATATGAAGTAGTGTTTTGGGATCAAAACGCTACATGATGTAGTGTCTTGGTGCCAAAACACTACATCATGTAGCGTTTTGGCTATTAAATAAATAAATAAAAAGTTAAAACCATACTAACACTACATAGTATAGCGTGTGCCTTTGAAATAAAAAAAAAAGATACAAAACACTACCTCATGTAGCGTTTTGGGTTATTTTCCAAACGCTACACGATGTAACGTCTTGAAGTGACATTTTGGGTTTTTTTTCAGAAGTGACATTTTGTACCATTTTTTTACCTCAAAGTGGCAATTGGGGCCAACACCCTATAAAACTTATGTATAAAGTCATCACATGTTTTTGTTATAGATATTTAGATTTTAATTGTAGCTTACTAAGTATGATTTTTTTTCCTTTTTTTCCTAATTAGCACCTGCTGGATATAATTAAATGATTTTATTTATCCACACATTTTGGTTGCTTCTTTCACGGGTTCATGCCAACTACAATGTTGTCATGGGTTGCTTCTGTCTGGTTCTTTACTAATATAGTCCAGAACTGTACAGTTATTTCGAGAATCAAGAGAAGTTTTATAGTGTGAACTGAATGGAAGAAAATTTATATATTTGAGAGAAACAGATGTAGGAATAATTCACGAGCTTACACATTGGTCAAAAAGAATTCATGAATTTTGTGATCAAGAACAAGAAGTATCTTTGTTCAACTCCACATTCCATACTAGAACATGGTTTGCAGCTATATCCCTTTGCATTTTTGTTGGGCGAGACTTTGCCATATATATTCTTGATTCAGTAGAATTAATAGTATGCTCCAACATTGGAGTGCTCTGACAAGTTGAAGAAAAAGTCATAAACAGCTATTTAAAAACTACGATTAGTTTGTTGGTGAAAATTACTATCAAGGATCCTTATAGACCAGGCGTGCAGATAACTGAGAATTGATGTCAAAGTCAATGACAACTCATATAGCTCAATGTTTAGCTGTAAACTTATACTTAGGTCAAGTATAGAAGTTACTTGGCATTATTGTTGCTTGAGCAATCTGAGAAGATAGCGGGATTCTGAAGGTTTATCTCACTCTGACAAAGTCTCTGACAAAGTCTATAATTATCTAAATCATGCAAGAGAATCAAAGTGCTTTCATAAGAATCAGATTTACATTTTAGGTGACGCTACTCAATAGGTAATGGTGGCACTAAACGCGAGCCCCTGCTCGGCCGGATTCCTCATTTTTGCTCCTCAGCCTACAGGGTATTAGCAGCCGTTTCCAGTTGTTCCCCACTAGAAAAATTCCATGCTTGTGTGTTTTCTTGAAGGAAGACTACACCTTTAAAATGTTTAGGTTCAGACGCAGACCCCTCCAGGAAAACTTACATAATCCTGACTTTTATGAATTAATTAGGATATGATGTAAACAGACTTCAGATGCAGGAGTATAAGTCCGTAGATGTAAGTTGTTCCTCATAAGTCATAACCCTATAGTACTTACCTCGAAGTATGACCTAATGTAAGCAACTCTCTTGTAACCTTATTACATGTCCCCAAAATCTTAAGCTTCAAAGTAGGTCCACTATGTGAGGATATGTCCTACTTGTTTGTCCAAGTTAGCAGAAAATTCAATCTCTCTCTCAATATTTTTTTAATCTAAAATGTGTATCTTCTGCTGTTTGTAGTTATCTTTATCTTCACCTAAAATGTTTTTGAGGAAATTTGTGATGTATCTGCAGGATTCTTTTACAAGATGTTTCAAGTCTAATCCTCCAGAACCTTGGAACTGGAATATATATTTATTTCCAATGTGGTGTTTGGGGGTGGTCATCAGATATGGGATTCTTTTCCCAATTCGGTTAGTTTTTATGGCTTCTAATTAATAACAAGTAGCATAGAATTTGCGCTGTAATCTGATATTTACTGCACTTTCCATCTAGTTCATAGTGTATAGTTTGATTTTTTCTAAGAATTTTAAAATAAATGGTCAAATTTATTAATTGAAACACTGAGATGGAAAGAATGGAGTGATGCAATTGTGAGTATCCTATTTTTTTAAGTTAGTTATACAAATGCAGAGAGTATCTACACATACACCTCCATTGCCATGTATTGCATGCTTTGTCATATTTATTGCTTGATAGCCATTTGATGTAGCTTTTTTAAACTGCAGAGTTCTAGTATTGACCATAGGATGGATAATATTCCTCTCATCCTACTTTTCTGTGCATTTCCTATTAAAAGGGCAGGAGAAATTGAGGAAACACTTGGAGGTGTGTATTTTGGTGGTTATATAATCTTAACCTTTAAAAGTTTGTTTTTTACTATATTAATTTCACAAGATCAGTTTCTAAAACTGCTCAGCTGTCTCAATTTTTTTGAGAATTGCACTTTTTTTTGTTACATATATGCCTTGTTATTTTTGGAAGAAATCGGTTTTGTTTAAGATTAATTGACTAGTATTTCCTTTATTGATATTTTACAGAGAAGTCTGGTAGAGTTAATTTGCAGTTTCTTTGTTGCATCTTGGACTGGTGTTGTCAAGTACCATGGTCCACGACCTAGCATTCGGCCAAAGCAGGTCAGTCTTGGTAATAATTATCATTCAGTTGAGTTATCATATAATGGACTTGTTAATACTCTCATCTAACTTAGGTTTTCAGGTTTGAGGGAATATCTGACAATCATGTCAATGATGTTAACAGGTTTTCGTAGCCAATCACACATCAATGATTGATTTCATCATTTTAGAGCAGATGACTGCTTTTGCTGTTATTATGCAAAAACATCCTGGTTGGGTTGGTAAGTCTCTATGGCCTGTGTATGAATATCAAGTTGGAATATACATGTATAAGGTGGAAAATAGTTCAACCAATTAATACACTCTAACAATAGGGAACAAGAGAACATCAGTAAGGTTTTCATCTGTCCTGAAATGTATAAGAGGTTCTATTGCTTTCTTGAATTCTTTTAAGGTCATAAAGTGATGAAGAAGGTGCCTAAATCTTACTTTTTGACTGGTCAAGTTCAGAAAACAAATTAATTTGTAGACTTGCTATTTCCAAGTGTAATAAGATTATTTGAGGTGGACAGAGAAATGGTGTAAATAGCAACTGGTTGTTTTAAAATTTGCTTGTGGATTGAAAGTTGTTAATTTAAACTGGTTTATGTGCAGGACTATTGCAGAGCACCATATTGGAAAGTGTAGGATGTATCTGGTTTAACCGAACAGAAGCAAAAGATCGTGAAATTGTAGCAAGAAAGTATGTTTAAAATTAAGTGATCAAACACTGTATCGCTTAAGATGCTTCATAATATCTGCATCTGTAATTTCAGATTAAGAGAACATGTGGAAGGTGCAGACAATAACCCACTTCTTATATTTCCTGAAGGAACTTGTGTAAATAATCATTACAGTGTTATGTTTAAAAAGGTAAGTTCTCTGATTTAATTTTGCAGTCATATCAGTGTTCAAATAATTTTTAACCAATATTTTTATGCTTAGGGTGCATTTGAACTTGGCAGCACCGTTTGCCCGATAGCAATCAAGTACAACAAAATCTTCGTAGATGCCTTTTGGAATAGCAGAAAGTAAGATGATCCTTTTAATATCATGTAACCAATTTTTATCATGGACCGGAAATGCCACTTTTTGAAAATTATACACTTATATATTTTTTTTTGAAATTACTAGATTGCTCTTGCAGTCTTGCTTGCTATGTTCACTTTTTACTTCTTTTCAGTATTAGGTTCCGGTTTTCTTATGTTATCCCTATCCTCTATTTCCTATAAATGCACTAATATTTTGCCAACACACTTGTATTAAGTTGCTGTTTCACTGCTGTATCAAATAGACTGATTCTTTACAGTACTATTACCTGTTACTTTTAAATATTATTTGTCTTGTGATTTTCTCTTATGGGTTGGAAGTTATCTGCTAATTTAGACTGGAAGTTATCTGCTAATTTTGACTGAAAAAATCCTAACTGTCATCTCTAATTTTCTGGAACTTAGTTATTGTGGATGGTGCCACCTTATACCATATAGCAGTATTCTATTCCTAGTACCATGTTTTATAGTGCTGAGTGATCATCTGCATATTATTTAATAATTTTAATGTTGCATGACATTTTTTGACAATACTGAATTTAGAATTTAGTGAGTAATTTGTATCTGCGTATTATAAATGCAGGCAGTCTTTTACAAAGCACCTGTTGCAGCTTATGACATCATGGGCTGTTGTCTGTGATGTGTGGTACCTGGAGCCCCAAAATCTGAAGCCTGGAGAGACACCCATTGAGTTTGCGGAGAGGTGAATATATGTTTAAATTTGCAAACTTTAGTATCACTTAGCGTGCAAGTGTCTTTGGATAAATAATACATACCTTTGACTTGTATTCTACTATTCTTAATTTTTGTACCTAATATGGTGCTCCTAACTTATAAAAAAAATTGTGGCCTTTTCAGGGTCAGGAATATCATTTCAACGCGTGCAGGCCTTAAGATGGTTCCTTGGGACGGATATTTGAAATATTCTCGACCTAGCCCCAAACATAGAGAACAAAAGTAAGTTGGCATTAGGATGTTTGGCTCATTTTGTTTCATTTTCTTTTACTTGCTCTCTCTCTTACACACAATAAAGTCGTATAAATAATTCACTCAGCATAATTTTTACATGTAATATGAAACCTTCCAAGCTAAAATGATTAAATATTTGTTAAGACTTCCCGCAAACAACTGCCACTAACACGAGGCAATTTAGCTCTCAAAACAGGTTTTTCTACCAAAACTAGAGTTGGTTTTTTTTTTGGTGGGGGGGGGGGGTTAGGTGCAAGTGCTGAAATAGATAAGGGGCAAAGATGTAGACAAGGGGTTCATGGTGGTATATAGTTGTGGCGAAGGTTACTTCTATTAAATTGTGAAAGACAGGCACCTTAACAGCATATAACATTTTGCGTAATTTATGTTGCTTTAACTTCTATTAGCTGCTTCATCATAACAATGTTGACATTTATAACAAACATTCTAATCATCAAGTTGCAGTAATGGAAACAATCAAAGTATGGTTTTATAGTAGGTAGATTTTATAAAATTCTGTACTTATATACGTACTCTAAGTAATTACTTGGACCTGGTTGGCTGCATCATTAAAGATTAAACATCCTTGTATAATGATTATGAAGAGATTTGAATATGTCCTAAGAATTATGATCATTTCCTACGTGCAGGCAGAAAAGCTTTGCGGAATCAGTGCTCCGCCGCTTAGAAGAAAAATAGAACATCTGGATAGCAGTATTTTATTCTATTAGATAGTGTAATAAAGGATTTATTTATATCAAATACTTGCCTTATTTCAGAGATTGAGGTAAATGGAATTGTCAAGGTTTCTTGCGGAATGTAAATGGTGAGAATTTTATTTTTTTTTGTCTAGTGGTGTTCTTTGCATCACCAAACTCTCATATTATCAGCTATTCAGATACCATTGGATCATGGGAGATCTGTTCCAGGAAAACGAGATTTGAGAGCGAAAGAATGTACTCATTAGAATTTCACTCTCATTTCCCATTTAACGGGGTTCAATTTCCATGAATCAATCTCACCATGATCTCATGTTTGTAATCATGTCGGACAAAATAAATTTCATGAGGTTTGAAAGTAGATTTGTTAAAGCGCAACTTCATTTTAACAATTTTGATGAAATCTGAGCGAAATTGTGCATTAAATTAATGACTTAATATTTACAGTTATATCCTATTTAAAAATATAATTTTAAAATCCTTTTGCCCCAACAAGATTAACTAATTATTTGATATAGAATATACCGAGTGATTTGGCATGTAAAATATTAAATTTATATTATTTGTTTAAAAAAGGGACGTTATTAATTACAACTCCCGCACGTTTGTATTACTTCGAAACCTTAGAGAAGGATTGATCCCACTTTCGTTGCACTCGTATAGTCGTATAGTTTGTACACGGACGCTCTGTCAGTGTTTTCTTCATAGTTTATTTTAAGGTTCTTCTTCTTCCTTCTTCTTGTCTGTTTGCCTTATTACATGAGAGTACTAATAATATACGAATTATTTTTACTTTCTTTTTTCATTTCGTGTTATGGCTTGATTGCTGCTGTTACGTACTGCATATTGATCATAAGTTTTTATTTCGTCTTTAAAAGCGTACGCCTAATCCTGAATACCCACTATTTACTAAATCCACTGTGCACCAACTCAATATCTCTGTATATATACTATGATTTTGCTTTTCTTGCTAGGGTTGTCAGCACAGGGTATAATGTTTTTGCTTCTATTCTTTCTCACTAGTTCATTGTATAATTTACCTACGCATATCTATACTTCTTTTATCTGTTCTTTATGGTGTTTATTTCTTAATTTTTAACTTTTTTCATTGCATACTTGGTTTTTACCTTTCACAGGGTGATTCCACTTGTCTGCTCAAGAAAAATTAAATTTTGGTAGAAATGGCTACTTCTCAATTGACTAGTAGTGTGGTTTCCACTAGACTGTTTACCGCAAGTAGAGAACTTGGTCCTAGTAAAGATATTGGGAGGTCACTTTTACTTCCAAAGTCTAGTCATTTTCGGAATTCTTATGCATTGTTTAATGGAAGGAGGTTGAGAAATGCGGATGTTGTACGTTCTTCATCGTTCACAAATTACATACGGATGCTGTCCCCCTTGCCTGTTTTGCGCCAAAGAAAGCACCTGGTGTCCGAGGTTCATAATAAGTTGAGGTCAGATTCTAGTGTGCAAACTTCTGATATGGAAGGCAGTTTTTCAGTAGAAGAAGAGTTTGTGCCGTTAAGTTCACAGGAAACTGTTCAGTAAGACCACTGACAATTTACTCCATAATATCATGTTATGTATTTCACTTCTCAGAGAGATTTATTCTTTTTTTCTTGGTCTTTGTGAAAGGCGAGTGGCAATGCTCATGTATTTATTAATTATAATTAAAAATTTACACATCCTATTTTTTTACCGGTGCTTCCTGTTGGAATTAAAAAATATTGTTAAAGGATTTCGTTCTTTTAACTGGGGTATAAGAATCTGATATGTAGAATAAAGTCGTCTATTCATGAGAAGGTTACATATTTCTCTATGTTAAAGATCTTACTCTTTCTTATGGGGAAACTTATTCATTTCAGTGCATAGTTTAGCTTTATGTTTTTTCACCCTCTTGTAGACCTGGATGTTTACCACTAGCTTCTGAAACATCATAGGCTTATAGTATTCATCTAATTTTTTTAGAAATCAAGTGAAACGATATTTTCGCTCTCTTTTAGTTTTTGTGTTGTAGAAAGCTTGAGGTTGTCATAGTGACCTCTCATGGAATCACAGAATGTGATGGCTTTCTATTTTCTAGCTCTTCTTAAAAATAAATTTCATATTCAGAATTTCTGCATGGGAGTATGGAGTAAGAAAGTACGTTGATTTTGTCAGATGTTTAGATTGGGTCTTTTTGTTTACAGTGAGTTGAATGGAATTTCTACATCAGCAGATATAATTAATGCTGAGTTAACAGGAGAGGCTACTAATTCAACAAGTTTCAAGGGCGTAACACGTGAACTCGTCATTTTGTCTTTGCCAGCAATTCTGGGGCAGGCTATTGATCCATTTGCACAACTTATGGAGACAGCTTTTATTGGTCGCTTAGGTAATATAGGATTCAGATTTCTTTAGAAGTAGTTTTTGTGAAGATCCTCCAAAATAAATATTTTCCACTGCCAATATTAGTTATGCCCTCCCTCTCTACCCCATCCCCCCTCTCTCATTATTTAAATATAATACATCTAGTGACATTGGGTTTGTCCTCGGGATTGGCGTGACTTCTATTCGGTTGTTTTTTCTGTTGTTTTATTGGTCATATATGTTCTTGTTGGTTATCTAAGAGACTTCAGTATTTTTAATAGTCTCTATTAATGTTTTGCTGATGTTTTAGTTTTCAGTAGGATCCGTGGTTCTTTTAAGAAAGTAGCTAATGGTGTAGTATCTTTCTGTAACGTAAGTTGAATATTACACTGCTACACTTAATTGTAATGAAAGTAGCTAATTTTTGCAGCATTTCTTCATTCTGATCAGGATGGCTCTTCTGCTCTTGGCTTCTATAGCTGTCTCAGTTCCTACTTTGGCCCCAAAAACATATGTATTTAGGAAATTGGATCTGAAAATTTGATGATATGTTTAGCACGCTTTGTTTAAGATGAAGAGAAATAACATGATTTTTGACAAACATCTGTTCTGATATTAAAAAAACAGGTGCAATTTAGAATGTTTCCAGATTTTACATTATACATTATAAATTTTATTATATATCCTTTTCTTTACTCCAGATCACATCTACGAGTAGGAAATATCGAATGTTTTTGGTATGGTTTAAATCTCGTCTTTCTTTATTTTTCTATGTTTGATTTTTTTAGGTCAAATTTGTAGGCTTTCACATAGATCAGATTCTCTTCAGTTCATTTGAGTTTGTTGTGATATGTGATGCTCTTGCTTTTTTTCAGATTCTCTTCAGTTCATTTGAGTTTGTTGTGATATCTGATGCTCTTGCTTTATTGTATTATCGCAGGGCCTGTGGAGTTGGCTTCGGCTGGTGTGTCCATATCAATCTTTAATATTGTCTCAAAGCTTTTTAATATTCCTCTTCTTAGTGTTGCAACTTCTTTTGTGGCTGAAGACATTTCAAAAAATGCACATTCAATCTCTACTTCAGGTGAAACAAACTGAATCTTTAAAGCTTCATCTGGTGCATGTGTTTTTTCACTTTTTTGTTTTATGATTGGATAAGTTTCAACTGAAACTTTCAATATTGCCATGCAGAGGAGGGCCATGAAGCAATAAGCAATGGCAGTGACACTGTGACCGAAAGAGAGCAGTTGTCGTCTGTGTCAACAGCTTTAACATTAGCAGTTGGCATAGGCTTATTTGAGGCTATGGCCTTGTGGCTGGGATCTGGTGTTTTTCTCAATTTGATGGGTATATCATCGGTGAGCTTTTTACATCCAAAAGTTGAGTAGCTTATTGACTTATAAGCCCGTAAGTACTTATCGACAAGTGTTTGTCAACCTGTTGAATTTTTAACTTATAAGCTGATAAGTTGAATGTTGGTAATGACGTACTTTTTCTCAACTTATTTTGATTTTTCACCTTTTTATTAACGTTAATTTTATAAAATATATTTTTAAATGTTAATCTAATCAAAAATTCACGAAATAAGTTAATTATTTTTAAAAATTATTTATTTTTATTTATTTAAGTAAAAAAAATTCTGACTTATAAGTAAGATTATCCCAACACTTATATAACTTATAATGATTCATTTACTTATCACTTATAAAGTCAATTATTTAATTTAAGTCATAAGTTACTTATTATAAGATTTCCCAAACGGGCACATTAATTGATTCCTCATCTCCTGTGTACGCAACTGGTTTTGCAAATTTGGATGTAATGTATGTATTTATATGTAAATCATGTGCACTTCAGTTCGGATCCCTAGAAATTTGATGCCATCAGCCATCTATAGAGGTTGGTATTATCTTAGTGCACCATTCATGTGTAGTTACCTCTTAGCGTTGCTTTACTTTTTGCTGCTGCCACTGTATTTCCGGATTTTGTATTGTGCAACTAATTAACCCATTTCCCATACATGGAGAATAACATTATGTTCATAGTGTGGTAATCCACCTGCTTTGTTTTGATCTAATCAGTGATGCTAGCAGATCTAACTAAAAAAAATCTAAAAACGAGATTATATTGGCTAAAGATTATCTAGGGACAAACATATCATCAAGTTTTGTGAACATCTGCCTTGAGATTCTCTTCGAATTTGTTGTCTATATTGTGCATATGATTTGCTAAATTATAATTTTTTGACAGGCTTCCTCTATGCATGCTCCAGCACGACGTTTTCTATCTCTTAGAGCCGTTGGTGCTCCTGCCATTGTTGTTTCATTGGCTCTTCAAGGCATTTATCGTGGATTCAAGGACACAAAAACACCTGTAATATGTGTAGGCATGTCTATTTTTGTTGACCTATATACTAGACATAAAAGGGGACTATCTCTCATGTTTACTTCTCAACATGATATCTAGTCAAATATGGAACGTCATGTCGCGATTTTCATAACAATAGAAGTGCGTCAAGGCCCTGTTAATTATATATGCCCGTAAGGGCTTTGATGCTTTAAGGAAAATTGTTCCATCTTATGGCATGGTAAATAACCATATTTTATTTGTTAAATGACACTGGTGGATATTCTGCAATTCTGCATTGCTTGCTGAATTACATTGATAGTATTGACCAGTTATATAACCTACATTGGAACACTAATTAATATAATATAGCTAATTAATCAACTTACAAGTCCACTCTTATTGATGTGCAGGTATCGGCAGTTCTTCAACTATCCTTTTGTTACCTATCCTTATGTATTTTTTTGAGCTGGGTGTAACCGGAGCTGCCATATCTACTGTTGTTTCACAGTATGTGCCTCCCGCATCAGTTTCTTCACTAGAGAACTTATCCCATGCATAGATGATTAAATTATATAAAATATGTAACAGATATCTAGTCACCTGTCTAATGATCTGGAATCTCAATAAGAGAGCTGTATTGTTGCCACCAAAACTGGGATCACTTCAATTTTCCGGCTATTTGAAATCTGGTTAGTATTGAATTGATGTTTTGTATAATTACAACTGTAAATTGTGAGGTTCGACTTTTAAGCATGTCTGTTATGTTGGATGCTATAAGGTGGACCAAGTATATGGGCTTTTGTCCTGTCGCATATTTTGGTTGTTCTAAGCATTTTGCTTCCAAGCACCCATGGTTTTTTGCCAATTTTTTCCCTTGTGTAATAAATCCCATTGCGTGTTTTGCTCTATCTCCATAGTCTATATGTTGTGTGTATCGATATTAACTTTCTATTTGTAATCATTTGGGAAATGCTAGGTGGTTTCTTGCTCGGGAGAACTCTTGCAGTCCTCATAACTACGACAATGGGGACATCTATGGCTACTCGTCAAGGTCCGGTTGCAATGGCTGCTCATCAAATTTGCATACAAGTATGGTTAGCTGTATCCCTTATGACAGATGCACTTGCTGCATCTGGTCAGGTAACTTATTTCTGCTGGAGTTTTGTTTGTTATTATGAGCTCGTTCTCATCTATGTTATTGCTCAAATTAATATTATCTGACTTGTATTTTCTAAATGGTGTTCCAGTCACGACTGCACACGGTGCCCCATTTGCACAAACACCTATTGAGCCGGTGTGAACTAAATTTTATTTGAGATCTGCAGTTTTGTGGATTGTTGACCTTAACGGTCAAATCTTTTCCTTGGAAGTTGCTTTCACTAGATTAACCCCACTTAAGCTTGTTCTTTAATTCATGTTTATATTCCTGGATACATTTTATAGGTGTAGCAGTCAGTAGTCTACTAAGATTTTAAAAACATGCTGATCTTGGTTCTCAAAGGTGCCCTCTTCAAGATATCCTTCAACTTACTGGATATGTTTTCTGCAGGCCTTAATTTGTGGTTTAGCTTCAAACGGTAATTATAAAGCCGTGAAGGAAGTCACGTACTCTGTGTTGAAGGTATAGCAGTTTTGTGATTGTCATGTACTTTTATAACAGTTCCTATTGCAATTGACTTCTTGATGCCTAGGTTCTACATCAGGTTACACAGTTCTCTTTATTTAATTTTGATTGTGTTCCTTCTCTGCAGATAGGATTTGGTATAGGTGTGTTATTGACTTTGATTTTGGGGGTATCTTTTAGTTCTATAGCTACCTTGTTTACCAAAGATGCAGAAGTTTTGGCGATTGTTAGAACTGGGGTATTGGTAAGTGCTTCCTTCCTTTATATATATATATATATTTGTTAAATTGGAATATTATAGTTCTTCTAATTATCTTATTATTGATACAGTTTGTCAGTGCCAGTCAACCCATAAATGCATTAGCATTTATTTTGGATGGCCTCCATTACGGTGTTTCAGATTTCAAATATGCAGCTACTTCAATGGTACACAGTACTATACTTGCATTCCTTCTCCACTACGCATGGTATGATGCAAATTACATTCTCATATATGTTGCTGTCATGAACTACAGATGGTGGTCGGAGCAATATCTTCTACATTCTTGTACTATGCTCCCTCAGTTTATGGGCTACCTGGTGTTTGGGCAGGATTGACTCTCTTTATGGTATTGCGCACACTGGCAGGAGTTAGCAGGTAAAATTGACCATCATATATGAAAACTCTGGCATTAAAAAGGTCTTACTTTATCTTTTAGATGATTTGAAGTTTCTGTTGGAGATGAAACTCTTTCGGCTTACAGAGCTTCAACAATTAGAGGGTGATGGTTTCTGATCTTGAGTCTTATATACGAAATAGGAACTTAATTATTTTGGTGATTTTTAAGTCAAAGTTTCTTGTGATCAGCGTGGGTAGCAAATAGGTTTGATTGATTTGGGATCTAAGAATTCATCATTCACATTTTCACCATTGCTCATACCATTTCCAATTATACATGCTACTTTTGTAGTTTCTGGCAGTTGCCGGGTATAAGATAAATTAAGTTTTTGACTGAGCAAGTACTATTTTGTATCATTATCTTTTGGTATCTTTAATTCAATTCTTGTTAATGACACTAAAGCTGTACTAGTTAACTCATGATTTCCATGCGGAGGTAATTATATCTCAATGTGATTCATGAAAACCTTTGTAATGTGTTTTCAGATTATTATCAAAAGATGGTCCGTGGTGGTTTCTGCATGCAGACACTCGGAGGTCTGAGTTTAGCGAGGTTTGTAAAATTGAATATTCAAATTAGCATCCTACTTTTTTATTAAGGGTTAGGTAATCTTACTTCCCCAAGTAATATTTTCTGCTATCACAAGATCATTTTGAATCCCAAACCAAAATCAACATACTCAGTATATCCCGCTAAGATGTTTTTAAGTGCTTATTAGTGGGATACTATGCAATCACTTTGATTTTATTAAGGCTAACAACTGTTAAATTTTATGCAGCTATGCAGTTGAGATTGAAATTGATGTGAATTCAACTGTGGGAACCTGATATGCTCATGCTACAAAAATTTATTAAATTTGAAGTAAGCTTATATTATTAGTCAACAGTCATTACTTTTATAGACATGTAATTCCTTAATTTTCAATCTTTTTTTCCTCGCAATGCTAGATTGATTGACAGTTCAGAACAAGTTCAGTTGCAAATACAATAGGTAATGAGCTTTGGTGAGTTGAGCTTCAAGTCACACTGTTTTCATTAATGTCTAAATTGCCAGACCTGCTGGACATCAAGTACATAATTGTTTTCTAAAACGGGGACTACTCTGAATCATATAAGTGCAACACTGGTAAATAATATAATTCACTACCTAGCGGAGCAAGCAAACATATAATAGACTTGGGGTTTGTAATATTCAGGGTTGAACATAATCCATCGGGCTGTAAGGTTCAAATAGTTCAGCCATAAACCCCGTTTTCCTTTTAGGGTTCCATCCCATGTCTTTGCACAATTGATCATTGTACCATATCTTTATGCCTCCAATGCACCATTTTGTGGAGTATTTACCACAGTATACTTTCATATAATTTTCCCATTTTTCTACATCGTCCTCCATCTCTTTAATGCTTGGTAAATTGAATGTGCCGTCAAGAAGTTCTGCTAGCCATCTACAGCTCATCTCAGAGGTATGTAGATTTGAAATACTTTCTGAAAATCCAATTATAGCAAGTTGTGGAACTCGCGGGTGAATGCAGTTCCTGATAAGAAAAGGGAAATTATAAATAAAGATCACCGCCATATTTTTCATAATACAAGTAGTAAAAAATTAGAAGCTTCATGAGAAATTTTGAGAAATCTTTGTCCATGTGAACCCAAGAAGCTTACCTGTAAAGGCCAGCTGCATTTGCTATGTAGCATTGGAATGTGGGGGACACAAAAATATCCTTCAGCTTTTCAAAATACTTAAAGCCAGTAGCTAGTATGACCATATCCACATCTTCCGGTTCGACCTCATCATCAAACAAGATGCCTTTCTCGCTGAAACAAAATTCTTGGGACTTCTTAAGATTTATGCTCCCCTTCTCAACCCTGTTGTAGAAATCCTCAGGCAATATGGCAATGCTGCAAGAATTGAGTTCCTTCAAGAAACTATGTTCTGGAACCATATCAAACTTTGCCAGACGGTACTTGGAAGTTATGTATGTTTCTATATATTTAGAGATTCCCCACCTCTGTTGTATAATAAAAACAGGTTACAGTATTAGTTATGAAATGAAGTAATTACAGTAACATATTTTCAATTTAATATCTTCTCAAGATTGTCTTACCACAGGGGTGAGAATTGATGCCAGGAGAGAATGTGCTAAACTTTCACCAGGCTTATGAACCATCAACTCTGAGAAGCGATTAAGGTATGGAAAGAGTAAAGGAATTCCAAATGGAAGGAAATACGGAATGCCCCAATGTTTAGTCCTGTACACCACTGTACATGGATGCTCTGGCCCTGAGAGTTAAAAGATAGATGAAGTAAGTAGGGAAAGAACTGATTACGAAGTTACTATGTAGTACTTTTAATATGCTACTGACCATTTACACTTGAACATTCCATTGCAATGTCCAATGCTGACTTTTGAAACCCGACTACAGCAACTTTTTTTTCTTTGATCAAATTGGCTGCGTCTGTGTTATCCATGGCTGCATACTCTGAAGAGTGCATTACCTTGCCATGAAAAACCTCTGGACCCTTATCTTTTGGAAAGTCAGGAATGTTGGGAAGGTTGCTAAATTTTCCAAAACAAAGAATCACAAAGCCCACTTGGTAAACCTATATTCAGGTATCACTTAGAGCCATGAATAGAGTGAGTATAGATCTAGTGCTAGAGAATTTTAAACTTTTACCTCGGTTGAGAGTGTCTGTTGATCCTTCACCGTGACATTCCATTTCCCTTTAGTGTTGAAAGTATCGCCTTTGCCACCCCAGAGTGACCATTCTCTCATTTCTGCATCAGATGGACCATCGTAGCTGATGCTTTCAACCTGACTGTCAAAGCGGATGTGTGGTAACAAATCAAAATGATTGGCATAGGATTGGAGATATTGAAACACCTGGGATTGTGTAGGGAAGTCTTCTGTTACTGAAGGAGGCCAGGGAAAATCAGAAAACTGATAGAAGAATTTAGGAGTTTGAAGCTTGGTAGTCCTGATGGTCTTCCTCCAGATGCCTCCAACACTGCTTTCAGATTCGAACACGATTGGATTAAGACCCTTTGACTTGCAATACCTACAGGCAGCTAGGCCACTAATGCCAGCTCCAATGATGGCAACCCGCCTCTCCATGACAGATGATTTAGAATGCCTCACTTTTGTAAGCATTCACAAATCATGTAATGGCCTGCAGAGGAGAAGAATTGCAATCTTATATATACACAAACACAACACTATCCTTTTGTAATATTACACTACAATGGACGGATCCCATACTTATGTCCTAACAGATACTATTATTAATTTATATTATTATAATCTGTGCTGGATTTTATTAAAATATTTATGATGCACCCAAGTTTTAATGATAGATACTAACTTTTCTGATACTGTCTGCAGTCTGTACAGGATTTTTCTAAATGTGTTTATGATATACCCCAAAGTTTTAAGATGTTTATGTACATTTCATAAATCTATGAATATCTTTTAGAATAAGAGTGAACCGGAAAGATATTAGTAGATACCTTTTTCGTATATTTCAACTTTATTATTGTGTTCTTCAAATATTGGATTGCGTTTGGAAAATTGTTTAGTTGCTGTAGGCAGGGTTTTTGTAGAAAGTAAATATTAGAATTTAATTAGTTGCCAGTTAAATTGCATTTTAGTGAGGCCGCAGAGTATATTAGATTCTTGGAAGGTTCAGAAAGCATAATATATGCAAAACAAATGAAATAAACTATTGTTACACATGTACTCAGCGGCCGGCAAGGTGAGGCCTTGGGGGATTTGAGTAGAATAAGCATATCTTTACATCCAAGGAGTTGAATAAGTAACAATGGCAGTAGCTGTCTCCGACGAACCTTCTTTAACTGCTCCCTATTATTCTAAGACGTTTATAATTCATTTGCACTACCATTTTCTTGGTCCTCTCTAACATAATGTCTCCTGTCTTTGTCTTTGTCCTTGTATTTCAAAACCGCATGATCCACAAGTATTTCAAAGTTTACTTTGCGGAAAGGAAACGTGGTCTATTTCTTTTTCGGTAGACAATTAGGGACTAAGTGAGAAGCAACCAGTATATTTAGTTTGTTTAAATCTGCATATTAACTTGGCATAATTTGATGTTATCTTCATGATGTGTAACGTCGAGTATTTTATATGTTGTTTCTTTGTAGTGTACACAGAAGCTCTCTACATATTCTACTGTGTGTTTACAGCAGCAGGCAGTGGATGCCAAGTCTGTGGGTCTTTGGTTTTCATATCTCTATTGGTATTTGAGCTTTTTTAATTTTGAAAATCTCCATGCACATGGTATTTGTTTATATAATCAGATGTTATTATGTTATAGCCAATCAGGAATCTAGAGATAGCGTATGCTGTGTGATTGAATTGTGTATTTCCCTTGACTTTATTTATCTGTAGGTTGTCTAACAAAATGAGACTTGATTTTTGGTTACAAATGAACACGAGACACGTCTTCGATAGATACTAATACTTAATGGTACTCAAATCTACGTCTCCTATAGATAATTACTTCATAATTAGTACTACTGAATAGGATAGATGGTAACGGCATGGAACAGAATAAACCGATAACAGACTGAGCAGACTGTTAACATCAGGGGGACCAGACTGTTATCATTGCTACAGCTGATGCAGCTCTAAAGTTGTTGTAGCAGATGCACATGCATTCAAATCTATCTTCTAATAATTCAATCTAGCCCAGAGGCTTATTCCTCCAACAGAACAAGATTTAGTTGCTAGCACAATAGGTTTTGTTCATTAATCTGCAAACCTGCTGCACAAACTAGGATAATTGCAACACAGTGTGCAGGCATTTACTTATGAAACTTTTTAGTAAAACTTCAAAACAAATCGGAGCAAGCTAGCATATAATAGAACAGGATTTGCATCAGTAGGGCTGAACATAATCTGTCGGGCCATAAGGTTCAAATAGTTCAGCCAAAAATCCCTTTTTCCTTTTAGGAAACCATCCCATGTCTTTGCACAATTGATCATTGTACCATATCTGTAAGCCTCCGATGCACCATTTGTTGCAGTATTTACCAGAGTATTCCTTCATGAATTTATCCCATTTTTCTATGTCATCATCCATCTCTTTAATGCTTGGTAGATCGAATGTGCCATCAAGAAGTTCTGCTAGCCATCGGCAAGTCATCTCAGAGTTGTGTAGATTTGAAAAACTCTCTGAAAATCCAACTATAGCTAGTTGTGGGACTCGCGGGTGAATGCAGTTCCTGATTATGAAGGGAAAATATCAATAAATGTTAAACATGTTTTATTACAGTACCGAATAGTGATACAGCCTTCACGACTGATCTATATTCATGATTCAAATATCTCACCGATATAGCCCAGGTGCTGTGGTTATATCACGCTGGAATGTTGGGGACGCAAAAATGTCTTTCAGCTTTTCAAAATCCTTGAAGCCAGTAGCCAGTATGACCATGTCAACATCTGCAGATTCAACCTCACTATCAAACAAGATGCCGTTCTTGTTAAAACAGAATGCCTGGGACTTCTTAAGTTTTATGCTCCCCTTCTCAACCCGGTTGTAGAATTCCTCGGGCCAAATGATACTATTGCACGACATGATTCCCTCCCAGAACCTATGTTTTGGAACCATATCAAACTTACCTAGACTGTAATTGGAGATTATGTATATTTCGATAGATTTAGAAATTGCCCATCGCTGTTATATAGCAAAAATAGGTTCATATGTCAGGGTAGTTATAACTTTAATAATATTACTTTTAGATCTTTCTAAAATCGGTCCTTACCAGTGGGGTGAGAGTTGATGCCAGGAGAGAAAGTGCAAAACTTTCACCAGGCTTGTGAACCATCAACTCTGAAAAGCGATTACCGTATGGAAATGGTATAGAAATTCCCATCGGAAGGACGGATGGGATTCCCCAATGCTTAGTCCTGTACACCACTGTACATGGATGTTCCGTCCCTGAGAGTCAAACAACGGACAAATTAAGTAGGATAAGAACTAGGATTACCCAGATTTTATAGTTGTTTTGATGTGGTACTGACCATTTACAGTTGAACATTCCATTGCAATGTCCACTGCTGATTTCTGAAGCCCTACAACAGCAACTCTTTTTTCTTTTATCAAATTAACTGCGTCTGCGTGATCCATGGCTGCATAATCTGCAGAGTGCATCACCTTGCCATGAAACACATCAGGTCCCTTACCTTTTGGAAACTCAGGAATGTTGGGAAGGCTGCTAAATTTTCCAAAACAAAGAATCACAAAGCTGACTTGGTAAACCTGTATCGAGGAATCACTTAGAACAATAAACAGAGAGTAAACATAAATCTAGTGCCGGAGATTTTAAATCTTTTACCTCAGTTGAAAGCGCCTTCTGATCCTTCACAGTGACATGCCATTTCCCTTTACTGTTAAAAGGATCGCCTTTGCCACCCCAGAGTGACCATGCTCGCATTTCTTCATCTGATGGACCATTGTATCTGATGCTCACAACCTGACATCCAAAGCGTATGTGCTGCAACAAATCAAAATGATCGGCATAGGATTCGAGATACTGAAACACCTGGGCTTGTGGTGGGAATTCATCTTTTACTGAAGGTGGCCAAGGAAAATCGGAAAACTGAAAATATTTTTTAGGAGTCTGGAGTCTAGTAGTACTAATGGTCTTCCTCCAGACACCACCAACACTCGTCTCAGACTCGAACACAATAGGATTGAAACCCTTTGACTTGCAATACTTGCAGGCAGCTAGGCCGCTAATGCCTGCTCCTATGATGGCAACCTGTCTCTCCATTATAAGATGAACTTAGAATTAGTGCAGATGTACGTATATATAGAATTGGTTGATCCAGTTCCTGTGGGCGCAGTTATTAAGTAGATGTAGTTAATAATAGAATGGGGTCACATAACCTATATGCTTTCAAAGAAGTTGCCACTTGCCTCCATACATAATGATCCACAGAAGAAAGTTTCTGAAGCAGCTTGGAGCTTTGCCTGTGCAGTTGCGGTACATTTCCACTTATGATCTCTTGATCTACTGGTATCACTCTAATTCCCTATACGAGATGTCAAGGTTCGAATCTTGTCATAGATAAAATGGGTGCATTGGTAATGTGGTATTATAATAAAAACATGCAAATTCTAGTTGCAGTTAAACTACTTTAAATTTACTCGAGTCTTTAGTTGCCACTCACTCATGAATCATGAGACACTTCATTTCAGTATGTGACAAAACAGATATATTGTAGGAATAAGTGAAATTGTTTAATCTCTTCCAACTGTGCTCAACTCAAGTGTCTATCACCTCTTTTTTTTCCTGCCCTTTCCGCTGGCCGCTCCCCGAAGGGTGTTAACGAGTTAAACCTTTGGTTCAAACTCAAATAGTAAAATATTGAATTTTGGATCAATAATAATCGAGTTGAGTTCGAACTCGAATTTTCGGATCATTTACCGAGTCGAGTTAGAGTTTCAAATTGCTGGGTTAGTAAGATTCTCGAGTTTTAATGAGTATCTACTAATTATAATTTTTTTTAATTATAAATATTTGTTTATATAAATATTTTATATTTTATATATTTATTTAAATTGAACTCGAGCAGAATGAATCAAATTTCAAGTCAAGCTAACAGCATTTTATGGTTCGGAGGTGAGAAAATTAATGTGTCAACTCAGAGTAATGAATTACTCTTGCAAATTGCATCTTCCCTTCCCTTTAAATGCATGTTCTTGTTGGCTGAGTTTTGCTGTGGATATTAAATTTAAGAATGGACTCCTTCAAACTAGATTTACTTGAACAAATATGGGGTCTCCTTCAAATGTTTTGATATATTTCTGTCTGCTTAGTTGGTCACTTTTTTCTTCTTTCCTTTTTGCTAAGCTGGTTGGCCTGTATTGGAAAACGGTGGGTCATATTAAATGAGGAAACAGTGCAACTAACAGAGATTAAAGGGAAAATAAAACCTAAAACATATACTTTCTTTCAAGGGATTTGCAGTTAAAACTTATATAAAACGTATGGAATACACGCAATATCTCTTTTCAAGTGGAAACAGCTTATTTTACTAAATATAGGGCATATAAACTTAATTATTAAATAGAAAAACTTATATGATGTTATATGACAATTACTTTCAAATTCGTCCGTCTAGATTCTACTAACCTAGGCCTGTTAACCGGATCAGATTCGGATCAGATTCGTCTAATTTATATTCAAATTCATTTAAATTTATTGGATTCAGATCAGATCTGATCATAACCCGGATATTTTACATATCAATCCATATCCGCTTCATTCAATTTAATGAATAACGGATCAGATTTCGGATATCCATTAATTCATTTATATTTATTAATAATTTTTAGTAAATCAACACCCACCTTTATTTGACATGAACAACATTACAATCACTTCACCTGGAAAACTATATATTTAGTTTGATGCCCTTTTCTATATAATTAAAAAGAAAATACATGTACATAATTGGAAAAAACATGCACACATATCTGAGAGCATTAACTTCCCCATATTGCAGATAAATAAGATCACGTTATAAGTATTAGGTTTAGTGTTAGGCCCGTCAAGTGGCAACTACTTAGATACTTCGATGTTAGATTATATACTATTTATTATTAATATATTAGATTATGTTCTTATATTATATATTTATATATAATATATAATATTATATATAATATATAATATTATATATATAATTAAATGGATCGGGCATGGATAACCGGATCGGATCGACTTAAATTCATATTTATCCATTTATTATTCGCATCTTCCTTATCGGATCAGGTTGCGGATCGGATAATTTTCAAGCCGGTCCATATCCATATATCCATTAAAAAGGACCCGGATCGGTTCGATCCCCGCTCCATTGACGGGACTAGTACTAACCAAAGGAAGAAATTATAGCAATGACCTGGAATACAACAAAGTAAATAAAAATTTGATCATTGTGGCCAAATTGTCAACATAGCAAACCAACATCTGCTTAAATTGTAAAACTGTCTTGACATGCAACAAATATGTAAAGCAGGCAGTAACAATTGCATCCTAGTTACAAGATAATGGGATGACGTTTCTGCGTACTCAATGCTGTGACTGAATAAACTCAAGTGAATATTCTAATCATCGTTACAATTGATGCAGTTAAATTGTCACAGCAGGTGCACACATTCGAATTAGTCTTGTACAATTTCAATTTACCGGTACTTATTCAAAACCTTGATTTCCAATACAACTTGGATGTTTTCCTGCAAAACTCTTCTCTGTTCTGAGATGTTGTATACGAACGAAAATGAATATATATAGAAATAACAAAGGCCACTTAAATGATATCATGTACGATCGATTAGAAGGCGTGTGTCAGTCCAGCTTTGCAATAACGGCATCAACAACTTCTTGTGTGGTGCTGCTCCCTCCTAGATCTTTCGTCCTGTATTTTCCCTCTAAAATTACACTCTCCACTGCAGTCTCCAGTCGATCAGCAAATGAAGGAAACTGCAAATGTCTCAACATCATGGCTGAGGAGAGGAGCAAAGCCACTGGATTTGCTTTCTTTTGCTCTACCAACTCATTTTTCCCCACGTTTCCTGCTGAAGCTCCTTGTTCAAATATGGCATGATCAGCCCCCACGTTACCTGTTACATCAAGAGTCAAGTCAGCTTTAGTCATTTTGAAGTCAATAAGTATGAGCTAAAATACCGAATATTAAAGGATTTGAAAGAAATTGCTTGATTCAGAACCATCATTAAACGCCGGCGCATTAAATGGTTAGTTGTAATAGTAATTGTGATTAGAAGAACGGCACTCTAAAATCATGATAGATTTGGTGGAGAAGTAAAAGAAGATAAACCACTGTAAAAGAGCAAGAAATCAAAAGATTGATTTATATTTCTTTTATGTCACTAATTTAAAACCAAAAAAATGCAAGTTACTATGAAATTTGACAATATAGGGCAAGTAGATTATTAATAATTTTTCTTACTAGTAAAGTATATTAAATGAGCTGGCTCCTATCTAATGATGGATAGTGGATTACTACGAAGCTAATTCTTCTACACTAGTGGACTAATGTCGTGATAGGGCTTTACTACAGACATATATATTTAAGTCATATCACAACTATAAACTAATTAGTAAATTGTGGATACCTCCAGGCATAACACCAGTTCCCCCGGCGATACCGGCAGCTGTATTTGCCACTAGATTTCCATACAGATTAGGAGTGACCTACAAAACATAGATTAACCACCTTAACCTACATGTGATAATAATATGTAACATCAAAAAGGAAAATACTTAATAAAAATTGTTTCTGTCACATACCATAACATCAAATTGCTCAGGTTTTGAAACAAGTTGCATGCAGCAGTTGTCGACAATGATTTCATTGTACTTGATACCTGGATACTTGCTCGCAACCTCTCGGCAGGATTCTAAGAAAAGACCATCTGCAAGCTTCATGATGTTGGCTTTGTGCACTGCTGTCACCATCTTTCGGTTGTTGAGGTAAGCATACTCGAAGGCATATTTTGCTATGCGTTCTGAACAGAACTTTGTAATCACCTAGCATACTGGCTTAATGAGATAAAGATGATGGAACATACTTTCAAGCTCTTGGGAAAAAAATATATTGTATCACAATTATTTTCCAGATTACATTACAACTTAGACATGACCACAGTTGAAGAAAAGCATGGAAATATAGATCCAAAACCCTGAATCAGGAAACCTTGGGAAAGAAAGAGGAACTGAAAATATTTGAAATCTAAAATGCCCCAGATGCCAAACATAATAATACGAAAAGACACCAGTATGCTTCTAAAAATACAATGTGATTGATTTTGTGAAAACCATAAGAAAACAACTCTGCCACATCAATTAATACGTTTATCATTAGTTGAAGTATTACACATTGTGTGCATTGACGTTATAGCTATATGGCTTGCATTTTACGAAACTGCGAATTATCTTTTCTTAATTTCATTGTTCAAGGATGCAAACATTCAACATTTATCCAAGTCCGTTATACCGCAGTACATACATATATGTATATATATAGCAAAAATCTTCATTGCACAAAAAAATTAACACACAATTTTTGGGGGGAAACGACCTTAAATAGTGGGCAGCAGAGGATTGTCGATAAAATTGATAAATATTAATCCATAAGACTCTAAATATGTTTGATGTTGGAGGAAGGCACAAATAGGGGCATTTTCTATCAAACAAACAAGAGCATATGTAGCTACTAAATTTCCTATTGTACAGATAATATATAAATCATCATTTAGAAAAATAACAATTTAACTTGTACAACAATACAATCCCCACCACCTACGCAATCCTCAAAGTGCCGACCTAATACATCAGAAGCAAAATTATAATTAATTCTTCTACGGATGTAAAAAATAAAAGATAATTACGTGATCAAACTACAAAACACAAGTATTAAAGTGCCGAGATAATAAAATTCTTTTAGGGATGTGAAAAATAAAAGATTATTAGCTGATCAAACTACAAAACACTAGTACTAGCCTCCTTATAACACGAAAAAAACAAAAACCGAATCACCGGATGATAAGTAAAGTTAGAAACAAATGACAGAATACAACTTACAACAGCACATCAATCAATTCCATATATAACAACGAGGCACAAAACAAACTAATAACATATAGAATTCAAATTCAAAAATCCGATAAGGACGAGAGACAATAAGATACCTTGAGGCTTTCAACGACACCGGGAACAACCTCATGTTCAAGGCCGGCATACTCCCCTTCCGTATTCTCCCTAATGACAACAATATCCACATTATCATGCCTCGTAGGCAACCCAGGCAAATTGACACAATTCACAAGCGAAGCATACAAATCGAGGTCTTTACGCAGCTGCAAATTCAAGGAACTAACACCTCCACCCATAGGAGTCATCAATCCACCTTTCAAACAAACTTTATTCTTCTTAATTGACTCCATCACTTCTTGTGGGACCACTTTCATGTCGCCGTGGCACTCATCGAACTTTTCGAAGATCACCGGAGCATGCATAGCGTCCATCACTTGCTCAACGGCGCCGGTGACCAGAGGACCGATGCCGTCGCCGGGAATTAGGGTTACTGTGCGAGGAGCGCCGTCGCCGGGTCGGGGCATGTAGGTGACGGATCGGGTCGGGTTGAAGCGAGAAGAGAGGTGGCGGAGGATCGGAAGAGCTCGTCGAGATGCCATGGATCTGTTGAAAATTAGGGTTTTGAAAAATGTGAATGAAATGGAATAATAAGTCAGAAAAATCAAATAATAAGTTGCGTGTGTATTTGTAGCAACGAGGACTGTTCTGCGTGTGTATAATAAAGCAGCAAATAATAGAGCAGCAGCCAGCAGTGCGTCAAATATTTTATTTACGGAAAGTTTAATATTCGATATTTAAATAATTTTTTTAGTTTTAATATTAGTTTTAGAGTGCTTCAGTAAATGAATAAATTTTCGTTGTCTTCAGGGGAATTTTTAATATTTATTTGTTATTGATTCACTCCTTGCACATTTAAAATATCGATATTTATAATATTGCGATTTTTTTTATTTGTCCAGATGAAATATAAACGATCATTACGATAGATTGAAACTTTTTATGTATTTAACTTTTAGATTATAGAGCATATCCTCCGGTACTATTGGTTATAATTGTGTCTGCGAGTAATTATATTTTAATGAGATTAGTTATAATAGTTAGATATATATTTTAAAAATAAAAATAGTATATGTTAGGTAATGAATACAACACATGGGTGAATGTGTTTTAAATAATTTTAAGACTTTTTGAATGTTTGTTATTTGGTGAATAAAACAGATTAGAAATGCAGTTATATTATGTTAACTAAAATTAAACAATGCACACGATATTTCAAAACTCACTTAATTTTGTATTAAAATCAAGTTAGTGTTTTGCTACAAATCCTGGGTTCTTTGTAAATAAAGAACTCAGCTTCTTCCTTGAGAGAGTTACAAGAAAACTAGATCTGTTTGATACAATTTTAACAACAAATGACCAGTGTTTACTTTATAGATTAGGAAACACAGGTTTACACAGCATGCAATAGAATGTACTAAACCCTACTTTAAATTATCTCTAAAACTTTCTATTTCTGGCTTGGTGTATCTTTGCAAATCATGTGAATCTGTGACTTTCCTTTGCCAGTTAATCTTGACCTTTGATCGTGTACTCTTCAAGCTGTTTCTGTAGACTTTTCAATCTAAGTGATTAGATCGTTTGTTGATTGATAATCTTGAATATTTAACTTGTCTGCATTCTGTACTTGAGTTTCATATCGAGATCTCCAATTTGATCTATAGAAAACTGACATCTCGATAAGTATCATGACTTATCGAGATCTCTTAGTTCTCTATAAGTGTTTTGACTTGTCGAGATCTCCAAGTTCTCTTTAAGTAAATTTGGCTTGTCGAGGTCTCTGAGTTCTCGATAGGTACCTTTGACTTGTCGAGATCTCTGAGTTCTCTATAAGTGAACTTGGCTTGTCGAGGTCTCCAAATCTCTGCATGTAGAAATAACTTGTCGATATCTCTAATCTTTACATCTTCATTTTCCTTGTCGATATCTTTTAGTTCTTGATATGTAGAAATGACTTGTCGATATTGAAAGAGATATGTCCTAAGTTCAATCATGTATGAGGATTTTAAAATAACTTTTATGTAATCTGTTTTGATTTCATTGATATTAATAAAAGGCTTGTTTTGTTTTTATTGCGGGCTCTATCTATTTAAATGTTTAAATAAGATATACCACAGTTTAGAGTAAAGTTTTTTATGGATTGTGATGAGATCATAATAATGAGACCTAAAAGATGATAACTCTAAACTTAAATAGTTCCTGGTCGTAGGATTACTAACTGGTAATTAATAATCCGCAAAGATCGGTACATACTATGCTTGCTTCATTATGAAGGATGTCTGTTCTCATAGACATTTGTGTGGTGATACTATAGCTAGTATGTAGGTGCTTATTATAGAATAAGTTCACTGAACATCAGCAGTTGTTCACATAGTGATAGTTGTACAAGTATCCTTAGACTTGAGGTCATCATAGTCATCTTGTGTACACTGAACTATGCTTTGGTTTAGTTCTTAGTCTCAAGGGACAATTATAAGGGCTCTACTGGGTATAGGAATTTGTACACGAAGATAGTGTATGGTCAATAAAGGATCTACCCCTTCCAGTGTAGGAAGAGAATGTTCAATGCTGATCCACTTATGTTAGTTCAGGAATCTCTGGCCAGAGTGAATGAAATTAGAAAGGAGTTTCTAATTTACATTAAATAAAACTAAGCATAGTGAATGAGAAAGCAAGTGATTAAATAAGATAGGCATGACACAAGTTCCATGCCTTGTATTTAATTGTGACATTGCAGGGTAGAAGGAATTAATTATACGGTAATTACTCACTGAATAGGTTCTTGGTATTCTAAGCAGTGAATTCGTATTATCCGGATAGTCACGATATGCTGAGAAGTATCCATCACGATGTAGAATAAATATGATTAATTAATTAATCATATTTAATGAATTAGAGAATTTATATAAATAATGATAAAATAGTTTTATTATTATT
Organism: Apium graveolens; assembly: GCF_009905375.1. Lineage (NCBI taxonomy): Eukaryota > Viridiplantae > Streptophyta > Magnoliopsida > Apiales > Apiaceae > Apium > Apium graveolens. The sequence goes on from NC_133656.1 coordinate 100,991,088, forward strand.
TATTTCTACTACCGGCTTAATATTGAACCTACAGAGTCACACCATAAAAGAGAATGATTTAATGGTGGAGGAATTAATTAATAATGGCTGATAATTATTTATTTATGAAATAAATAATTAATTGGCAAATTTAATAATTGATTAAATGAGATTTAATTGATTATAAATTAATTAAGAAGAATTTATTTTTTGGAAATTAAATCAAGTGAGAGAATTATTTCTAAAGAGTTTAGAAAAAAGGATTAATAATTAAAAGGTGTTTTAATTATTAGTGAGAATAATAAAGGGTTAATAATAATAATATTTTATGGGAAATTTCAGCTGAAAATTTTGCCTATAAATATACTATTATAAACCCTATTTTTGCCTCAACCAAAAAGATTTACAAAACCCTAATTCTCTCCATCTCCTCCTCCTTCATTACATCGTTTTCTTGGTGGATATCGGTGGAGTGCTTCACACTTGAGGAGCAGCTGCTAAGGATCTTCGTTCATCATTTTTGGATCGCCATTAAAGAACTCCATCTTTCCATTAACGTAAAGCTTCTTAAGGTAAACATACTGAACTACGAATTAAATATTATTTTTCGCATGGATCCTGCGGAAGGTTTCGGTTTTTTTTAAGATTTAAATTTACATTTTCGCTGCGTTTATGTGCTAAAAACCCTTTAGATATCTCCAATCTTCATATATTCATTTGACTTGTCGATATCTCTAAGTCTTCTCGATAGATCAATTTGGACTTCTCGATAAGTCATTCTGGAGTTCTCGAATGATTTCTCTATATGACTTGATCTGTGACTAGTAGATATCTTGACTTAGAATATTTTTTCCAAAATAGAATTATTCAACTCCAAGTTTCTTCACAATTTCTATGAGCCATGATCTTCTTGATCTTCTTCCAGAGTTTATTCTTAGGCTTGAGACTGTTTATAGAAAAATACTCCAGTCTAATCTTTGACAATTTTACAGACCCAAATAATATAGTACAAAATACAACTTTTTTTATCGTAGTTAACCCGCAGCCGCTACCCTTCGGGTGCACACTGGGTAAACCCTACGGGCTCACACAATAGCTTGCAAACCACGTGAACCAAGGTAAACCGCATTAAGCGACATGCTCTGACTCAGGAGGCATAATCATAAATTCTCCTCATATGGGATTTGAACCTGTGACCAAGAGGATAGTTTTCCCATCTTTAACCAACTGAGCCAACCCTTGCGGGCAACAAATTTAGATTATCATACAACTAATTCTTAGGGCTGTCAATTTGACTTATTCTTGTTATGATACAAGCATGTCTTGCACAACAATCTCTCCTAATTTGTGAGAAGATTGCTTATCACAAATTCATGCCTGGTAACAAGACTAACCCCAAGTTACAATGGAATAATAAAGATTACATAAAAATTGTTAGAATTACAACTTTTATACATTAAGTGATTACATGAGTTTGATAAGTACATTCATTACATGAAATCCTCATAGCCTAGCTCTTTTCTAATAAGATCCTTAAAATTTAGTAGCACTTGAAGTTCTTCTATATTTCAGTACCTCTTAGAGCTTCCACAAGCTTGAGCCACTCATCCAATGAATAACCATTCATGTAACCAGCTCTAAATCTTGAGTATCTGCCAAATTTTATTTTCAGAAAGTGTTCATCCTTAGAAAGTATGTTCAACCCCTTTGCCTTGAGCTCATTTGATCTTTGTTCAAGCCATGCTAGTTCTTCTGCATACTTTCTATCTTTTTCTTCCTTTTCAGCCTTTGCTCTTACATTTCTTTCATCCCGCTCTCTTACCCATACACATAATACATCCTTCTAAGCTCTTGTTATATTGTCCTTATCGCTCATCAAGCTAATCACTCTTTTGAAATCTTGTGGTTGAAAGTGTATCCATTAGGTTACTTCCAATTAGAGTGAAGGTGTCATCATCATAATATATCCTGATTTCTGTATAAGATATAACCCATACTCTGAGTATTTCTTCAGCCAGCTGTTGAAAGTATTCTTCATCTGTGATGCACCAATTTAGTGGCAGAAAATCAGATTGATCATAACAGTTCTAGATAGCTCTTTCAGTAACTTGCAATTTCTTTGGTTTTCTTCCAACAGATTTGTAATGAGTTTTGACTGGTGGCTTGAATGAGGGTAGGTTTGTAATTTTCTTCAAGGTGGATTGGCTGGATGTGATTGGTATTTTGAGTAGGGTGTTTGCAGTTGGTTTGTACAAAAACTTGGGCTTTGAGATCAAGGATAGTTGAATGTTAGAGCTTATAGGTTTAGTGATTTGAGCAGGTTGGATTTGAATTGACTGGACATTTTTTTTTGATTCTGAACCATCCTCCTTCTTCTTTCATCACCTCTCTTCTTATTATCTCCCTTCTTCTCCCCTTGCTTCTTTTCTTTGCTACCATTTGCTCTAGAAGATTGACTTGGATTTGAGCTAGAAGGTTTTTGATCATCTTGTTTCTGCTCATCATCATTCTTGTCATCTTTTAAGTTGAATTGTGAATTTGGCAACATGGTATCCATATTTTGAAGATATCTTCCCAAGATTCTGATCATCTCCTCATCTTCAACTTTCTTGTTTTTTTGGACTTGAGATCAATTTCAAGAGACATTATCAATCTCACATTTCCTCTTACACAATTCTTTGGAACTGTGAAGATCTTGCATTTTCTAGATTGTGAACAGATGTAGGCCACCCCCTTACTTGAATGAAGATAAGCTTTAGGAAAAATAGTTATCTGAGTTTTCTTGAGTTCATTTAGCAGTTGGGTGTCCTCTGAAATTAGTGGATTAACTCTGTCAATAATTACATCCATCTCGGATGCCCTCATAGTTTGAAGATTTAAGAGAGACATCGGCAGACATCTGTCCAAGCCACAGCCATTTACATTTACAACAATTCTTTTCTCTAGAAAGTTATTAACTTTGACAATCACAACTCTGATAAAATTGATGTTGTTGGCCAATGCTCTTTTGTAGATGATGTAGTTGTTGTGAAGAGACACCCTTAAGACTGTTAGAAGTTCATTGAATTCTTGATCTTGATAAGGTCCTTTTGCAGCTTTTAGAAGTCTGTCTTTCTCAACATCTTTAGATAATTGAGCTTGTGAAGAGTTTTGACCAGTGTGAGTTGATGTCAATTTTCCAGTCTATTTAGATTTACGAACTTCCTTAGATTGTTGAATCCTAGCTTCTATCTCCCCCTTAGTCTTGTTGGCAGGCAGGAGTAGTGGAGTTGGAATTTCTGGCCTCACAGCTTCAGGAAGAGAAAGTAGAGGAACATTTAAGGCACCCATGATAGCTCCCAAATTTACTGAGTTTTACATCTGAAGGTGTTTATGAGAGTTCACCAGGGTCCTGATGTCATTTTGTTGACTCTGTACTAAAGAAGTGAGAGCTTGTACCTTAGCTGTGAGTGAATCATTTAAGGACTGTAGAGTTAAAACTTTCTATTAGAGAGATTGAAGTTGGAGATTTGATGGTGTTGATAATTGTGACTGAGAGCTTGAAGATACTGAAGTGCCAAAAGTGGCTTGCACAGCTTCCTTTATTCCTTCCATTAAAAGAGCTGGAGGCTCATATATGCTCTGATGAAGTTGATTCAACTTGAGTCTGGTGTCATTAGAATTTGTAATATGTTGTTGAACTACTCCATGCAGAGCCACAAAAGATTGTCTTAAATTTTTGACACTTGCAACCACTGTAGTTAGATCAAACCTTGCCATCTGTTCTGCAAAGGTCTTAAAATTTTGATTTGATCTCAACTTGTGAAGGGATAATTTCATCCATATTCTTCCTTACCATCTTTCTGTTTTTGTCTTGATGACCAGTCAAAGTCACTTGCAGTGCTTTACCAAATATGTGAAAAGCTTTGATTTGAGCCTTATAGACTTCATTGACTGCATCATACACTTCTTGTGGAGTGATGATATTGGCATTACTCCCCAAAATGGTAACATATTCCTCTCTGAATCTTACTAAACCTGATCCATCTCCAATGTGAAGTCTTTAGAAAGCCAAGCATCCACAGTGCCATTCTGCTCAGCTTCATTTACTATCTTCTGCTTTTGCTTCTCAACATCTTCATTATAAGTGATCAGAATTGTCTGACAATCTTGATTTGTCATATCTGTAGTGAGCAGATGTTGTGTGATGTTAGCAAGACCTGAAAGTTGATCAACCAGAAGGTCATCTACTATGGTTGGTTGGGATTGAGCATTTAGTAACCACTGTTGGAGTAGGTGAGATGGTTGTTGTGAAGGGCTGGATGTTAAATGAATGTATGTAGGTTGTGAAGTGGAAGGTACATATGTTGTTGTGAATATGTTGTGTACTTGATGATTACCTAAACAAAACATCTAAGTAAATTTTACTTAGTGAAATAATGTAGCACTCGACGGATAAAAATTATAGTCCCGACAGATAACTCGTTTTAGTTCCGACGGATGAGTAACTTATTATCCATTGAGTGAGTAGCTTATGTAATAATAAGTTTGTAGCACAGTGTTGTATGCACCTTTGTATAGAATCTGTAGTAGTATATAAGTCATGTTGACTTTAACTAGATATGCAGAATAGGTTGATTAACTGTACATAAGCAATGTCTTGTAATTCTGTATAAGTGAAATGAAGTCAAGTGCCAAAATAGCTATCAACGGATGCTTAACAAAGCTTCGACGGATGATCAAATGACTTTCAACGGATGTTTAAAATAGCAGTCGACGGATGATCAAGTAAGTCATCGACGGATGATATGAAAGTCGACGGATGATCATATCAAGATTCAAACATCAGTTGAATAGTGAAAGCTGACACACAGCCGTCGAGTTGGATACAAACACACTGTGGAAGCCCATTAACTGGGTAATAGAGGATGAAAAGCAGCAAAGATCAAGACTGTTAGATTTTATATTTATTCAGTTCTTTTGACTTTGTAATCTTGGTAATATATAAACCAAGAGAGTAGCAAATAGAAAAACAACTAAGAGAGCTAAGAAACAAACACAGAGAAATCTTTGTAAGCATTATCTTTAGCATTTCCTGTATTCTTAGTAGTTCTATTTTGTATAAGCAGCTGTGAGCATTTCTGCACACAGAGTCCTCTCGATATATTAAATATATCTCTGGTGGAATTGTTTAAATCCACCAGAAAGTTTTTAAAGACTCTTGTTTTTAATTACTCTTGTTTTGATTCATTAAAGTTTATATTCCGCATTGTGCTAATCAAAACAAATATATCTATAATCGAGTTGAACATTTTTATTTCAAGAAAAAGTTCAAGAATTCCATTCAACCCCCCTTCTGTAATTCTTGCTATATTGTTAAGGGACTAACAATTGGTATCAGAGCAGGCTCTTAATCTACAAAGAGTTTAAAGATCAAAACAATACAGCAAGATGAACAAGAAAGATGTTGGAGTCAAGATTCCTTTTCTTGATAAAGATAATTACCATCATTGGAAGGTAAAGATGCATCTTCATATGCTTTCTCAAGATGAGGCCTATGTGGACTGCATAGAAAGAGGCCCTCATGTTCCAATGAGAGCTGCAACAGGAAATGAACCATCTGTTCCAAAGACAAGGCATGAATGGTCTGAACCTGATCTTGAACAAGTCAGGAAAGATAAAAAGGCCATGAACATTCTGTTCAATGGTGTTGATGCAGATATGTTTGATAACATCATCAACTGCAAGACTGCCAAGGAAGTTTGGGACACAATACAGATAATCTGTGACGGTACTGAGCAAGTAAGAGAAAATAAAATGCAGCTCCTGATTCAGCAATATGAGCATTTTCACAATGAAGAAAGTGAGTCACTCACTGACATTTTTAGTAGATTCCAAAAGCTACTAAATGCTCTTAAATTGCATGGAAGAGTCTATCAGACTAAAGACTCCAATCTGAAATTTCTCAGATCTCTTCCAAAGGAATGGAAACCAATGACAGTCTCATTGAGAAACTCTCAAGATTATAAGGAGTTTACTTTGGAGAGACTGTATGGCATTCTGAAGACCTATGAGCTTGAAATAGAGCAAGATGAAAGAATGGAGAGAGGAAAGAAGAAAGGAGGATCCATTGCACTAGTGGCTGAACTGGAAAAGGAGAAGGAAGTGAAGATAGAAGCTGTGGAATCAACTTCAAAGGCCTGTGAAAGCAAGGGTAAAGGGCTAGCTGCAGAAAGTGAAGATTCTTTGAGTCAAGATGACATGGAGGACATTGATGAGCACCTAGCATTCCTTTCAAGAAGATTTGCCAAGCTCAAGTTCAAGAAGAACTTTGGAGCTGCCAAGCCAAATAGAAACATGGTGGATAAGTCAAAATTCAAGTGTTTCAAATGTGGCTTGGCAGGGCATTTTGCAAATGAGTGTAAAAAGTCAGATTCCAGTAAGAAGAGATTTGAGTCTGTGGATTATAAGCAAGAATACTTTGATCTACTCAAACAGAAAGAAAGGACTTTTATTACACAAGAGAATGACTGGGCAGCTGATGGTTTGGATGAAGATGAGGATGTCAGCTATGTCAATCTAGCCCTTATGGCCAAATCTGATGAAACAGAGACAAGTTCCTCAAGCAATCAGGTAATTACTACAAACCTTGCACATTTATCTAAAGCTGAGTGTAATGATGCAATAAATGACATGTCTACAGAATTGTATCATTTGCGTGTTACACTTAAGTCCCTCACTAAAGAAAATGCTAAAATCAAAGAAAACAACTTGTTTTTGAGTGAGAGGAATATGTGCTTGAGTCTCAGTTTGTTGAGTTTGAGAAACTAAAAATTGAGTGTAGAATTGCTAAGGAGGAATTAACTGAGTCCTTGAAAAAGGAAGAATTTTAAAGAAGCAGCTTGATCGTGA